>NW_019384756.1:423174-477728 GCF_000671375.1 Centruroides sculpturatus | reverse complement strand
AATAATTAATAGCCACTCCAATCGATGTTTATTTGTTTTAAAACGCATGCGCACCAATTTTAAATGTTTAATTCTAAAAATTTAAATTTAAAATCTTTTTTGTATGTTCAAAAACGGCTAGTATCGTTAATGTTTTAAATTTAAATGTATGGTTCGAATTCTTTATTCGAATTTAATTTTACCTGAAGACGACGTGCTTATTTACGTCGAAAGCGCTCGTAAATTAAAATAATTTCAATTATATTTAACGCCTCATAGACTGACGTTCTTGGAAGAAGAAGTTTTGACAGCCAAGGTTATTACTGTCTTAATACATATCATGAGAAACTCTTAACTCTTGAATGTTTGTTTATTATAGACACAAGAATAACATTTAAACTTCTTGTGCATTGTGAAGTCTACTCCTTTCCAGAAGTAAATGTTTCGTTTGATTATCCTGTATATGTTTATATATTTCATAAACAAATGATAACTTATGTAATTGAATATTATCTAAAACTGATTTTGATATTTTATTTATTAAAAATTTGAAAACAATTAATAATAATAATAATAATTCTTAAAAAATTTCTTAGGTTCTTAAGATTTTTGCAAGAAAACGAATAGGTTCTGATAATTTTGTTACAGCCATGAGAAAAATTTTAGCAAATCACTATAAGGAAAAGTCTGTTGGAATGGGTGGCGTTTTCCTTATAAATAAAGGAAAAGCTAAACTGCATGTTATGGTAAGTACACAAAGTTTTAACTTGTTTCAATTTATTTAGATTAAAGTAATTTTTATATAAAAAGATTATATTAAGTTTAATAAAAATTAGTCAATTGATTTTTAAAATATAAGAGAGAATAGGAAGATTCACTTCTTAATTTATTTCTACAATTTTAATATGTAACAGATCTTTTCATTTTCATTTTTATTATAAATTAAATAAAATTTCACTATATACAAAAATTATAAAAATTACTATAATTGCTTATGATGATTTTCTCAAGATACATGCTACAAGCACCTTGTAAATATGTATATGAACATCAGAATTAAAATGCAAACCAAAGTTTAAGAACCACCAAAATGACTCTGATGCACTTTATGAATACTAATCTCAACACACAGATGGCATAGTTTGTCAGTAGGGATGTAGTCAGCATAGTAAATGTGTGTTATTCAACGAATTATTACATAATTCATGTTTGAAAAGTTTGAAAATGCTTTTTGCTTCCCATTCACTTAAATTTTGCTTAAAACCTCAAGATGGAACAATAAAATCCTATGCAAAAGTTACAAATGCATTTCAAGCTAAATAACCAAACATCACACCACCAAACAAAAATTCCATCTTGAGGTTTTATACAAAAATTAAACAAATGGGAAGCATTATGAATGGACCACATAAGTGGCAGCATATGGTACTCATACCAGACAAGATGCAAGAGATCTCTGCTTTGTCTCAGGTACTTCTTCTTCAGTGCATTCTTCTGCTTTGTTTCACTACCTGTAAATCTCCCAATATCAAAGATCAAAGATCAAACTTTTGTCTTAGACCATTGGCCTTTTCACATTCACAAATCAAATGAAATTTTGAAAAGTCCTTGTTGCATCTTGGGCAAACATTGTTAGCATAAACATAAAATTTATTATCTATCACTATTACGTCACTATTGAGATGAAGTTGAATAAAAAAAAACCTCTTCACATTAAAAGGCAAATTAGATAATATATAACTATTAATATTAGGGAAGTCCAATATCGAGATATACCAATTCGGTGAAATACGTGACCGAATGCCTTCTATGTCACGTGACAATAAATTATCCAATATATTTTGGGTTAATT
The DNA here is from genome assembly GCF_000671375.1 of Centruroides sculpturatus. Lineage (NCBI taxonomy): Eukaryota > Metazoa > Arthropoda > Arachnida > Scorpiones > Buthidae > Centruroides > Centruroides sculpturatus. The sequence goes on along the minus strand of NW_019384756.1, from coordinate 475,897 downwards.
GGTTACACAACTCTCCACTTATCTCTGGCAAGTATATAAACAGTTCTATTGAAAAGCCAAAACCATTAACCACCTTAGTCAATTGGCCAACCAAATTCCTTTTCGGAACTTTTTGTACTGATTTTTGGTACAACTGGTGTAAAAGACTGGATGAAATATGACCACTATCCCTAAATTTCATTAGGAATTTCACACATCTCTTAATAAATAATGCTGTGAGACTGAATCTACTTAACTCTAACCTTAAAGCGCTACCAGGGACCTTGAATTCCAATAAAAACATTCTTCGCATAAATTTGTTCTGGATTATTTCCAGCTTTTGATAATTGGATAAACACCATATTAGAAATGCTTAACACACTGCATTATAATCTATTGAATTAAACAAGGTAAACTGAACTAGAATATTTTTTAAGTTACTTACAGAAAATAGCTTCATTGCACCATTAATTAGCTTATTGGCCTTAACCATCGATGCCTTGATTTGTCTATCAAAGGATAGAATGGGTGTTATTATTATTCCAAGAAACTTAATTTCATTTACCAATTTTAACTCTACATTATTGATGTGAAAAGACATATTCTTTTTGGGAAGTCTGGTCCCATTTCTAAATACCATTATATATGATTTATTTGGACTGATATTTAATTTTAACTTCTTAAAATATGTGGTTATTAACTGAATTTTTCTCCTAAGAGCAGCTGCCATGGGAGCAATAATTACAATGTCAATTTAAACTTCAAGCAAGTTTGATTTGATATATAAAAAAGCATGATATTTTGATTATTAATGATATAATTTTAAAATCAGCTATAAATTTTTAAAAATATAGACTTAAAAAGTTAGAAAGAAAAATTAAATATAGTCAATATTTTAAAAATAAATAAGTATATAATAAATTAAGAAAGTGGGCTGGCCTACTAGGAATAGTTTTCATCACTTTTAGCATATAAATCTCTATAAATCTATATATAAACTATAAATCTCACAAATTTACTATAACTAATGGAAATTTCTCAAAACATTTCTATTTAATACATGATACTGCACATTTTACTTACACTAATTTATTATAATTAAACAAATTCAAAACTGCATAAAATTTAAAATTAACATGGTAAAAAACATGAATATAATTGGTTAATATTAATGCAGGTTTAGACTAATAAGAGTGCATTTTATGATATTAATTTTTTATAAGTATAATTTCTAGTAGAAAGTTGTCTATATGATAGTGCTTTCAATGCCTTTTACGATAAAAATGCAATTTTATCACCTTGTGGAAAAGCTTGACCCTTACTAATCAGATACACAGCTGATTAAGAATAATGCTCTGATTTATACGATCAGTTATAAATTATGAGCAGTTAGATCAGAATTGAATTTGAATTCCCATAGCGTAGACTGACATCTTATTATGTGGTCATTCAACCAACATAAATTGAATGTGATATTTTATATAAATTATTTTTAAACTATAAATTAAAGTATTAATTGGAAATTTAAATTAAATTAAAATTTAAAAAGTAAAGTAAAATTTTAATCATATATTTCAGCCTGATTTTTCTACCAAACCATTGAACACTGATGAAGATGTAGATAATTGGTTAAAATTTTACAACATGAATGCACCTTTAATATGCTTGAGTACTTTTATATCTTTTGACCCTGTAAGTAAATTTACCTATATATCCTTTTTGTAAATATAATTAAATATTAGAAATAAATAATAATGTTCCAATTTTTATTTTAATGTTATGTTTAAAGGGCTTAGATCTTCGAGTGGAACACACGCATTGTTTCAGCGAGCATGGAGAGGGTGGTCATTATCATACCGACACCACTCCAGAAGAAGCGGAGTATCTTGCTTATTATAATATTGCAGAATATATCTATCGCATCGATCCACCCAGTCAGACGCACAGTGTGGGTCGGAATTAATTGCCCAATTTCTTTGCCATGATATTCAAATATAATTTTTCTTTATGAATAAAGTTGTTTACCTGATATCCTGGATAGTTAAACAAAGGAATTAATTAGAGATTAAGATTTCTATTATAAATGAAATCTTATTTTATATATATATATATATTATAACATTTACATAATTGCAAATTTGATTTAAAAATTACATTATATAATTGAAAATGTACTTGAGATATTAAATATGTTAAATGAAGATTCTAAAGTGTGTATTGACACAAAATATTTTTATAAATAAATAATTAATAATAATCCATATTGATCACAATCAATCTGCTGTATTTTTAATTAGCTGTAATCAATTTTTAATGATTATTTCATAGTAGTGACACTAAAAAATGTTTCAGGTTTTTTCCATTTGTGCGTCACTAATTCATTATACAATAAGAAATTAATTCATTTCATAAGATTCGGGGCCAGTTTTGGTAGGTATGTAGTGCGTACATGCACGTGGGTGGCCAAATACTTAGGGCAGCTGATAGTGCACTAAAAAATATAATTTTTCATACTGTAAATAGATAATGACCAGTGAGAAGCTGTTGATTATTATAACTCCTTTTGGGGAAGAACTTTTTGAATTATGTACAATTAATCAGGACATCCTGCCACTAAGCTTCTATATTTGGTCTTGATTTTCATGTATTGAACTCTGTTTCCCTATTGCATATCTGGCCAAACCTATAAAGGACTTCATGAAACAGCAATTTTGATACAGCACAACAAAAGGCAAAATAAGGAGAAGTAATCTGTTATAAAATGGACTAATGAATCTAGACTAATGAATTACATGCTAGCACCAAGAAAATTTTCTGCAGCCCCAGTCAGTTCTGAATGATTTTCCATCCAGTAAACTGATTTGTAACTCAGTTATCATCAAAATAGCTATCATTTTGAACAGTTTTTACTGAGTTTTACATGAAAGAATGTGGATGATATTTCAAGAGATTGTTGTTTTGTATGGTCATAAATCATTTTCCATAACCACACATCATGAAAAAATGTTTGAACTCTTCCACTACTGCAAAGAAGACTTCTCATTACTAAAGCTTAATCTGAAAGATAAAAATTTTGTATCCAGTACATGGCGAGAAGAAATTTTTAGAGTTTAAAGAGTTAAAATTAAGTGTTTATAACAACATAATTCATCATTATTTTGAGTTATAAATAGTCAATTTAATTAATCTGCATGCTTTTTATTTTTATATTTTTTAAAATTATTCTCCTCCTATAATTGATAATTAAGATAAATAGTGTAGTTTATGGTAAAATTATCATACTAATTACATCATAATTAGCCTATTTTTAATTTAATAATTCATTTTCTTATTTAACATTGAGGAACATGAGAAAGTTTTAGATGTTGATGGTAACAGATCCTCAACATTAGACAGCTGACTGAAATGGAAGTTATTCTAGTTCAAGATAATGAAATTACACAGCCAAGAAAATGGAGAAGAAAGAGCCTTCTGGTATTAGAGAATACAACTGAAATTGGAAGTACAGTGCATAGTCATGTGAAGAACATGCATTATGACAACAATGGTTAATAATGCCTGTGTATTTTGTTGAAAATATCTGAAATTTTGCAGGGAGCTTTGTGTGTTAGGGGCATTGATGCTATTAAATTTTGGTGGTTAAAGGTCAAGGGGTTAGGAAGATATATAGGATTGTGTGTCATATCTTGAGTGGGGTCGGACTTAACAAAGATTTTACTCGTTATTAGCAATTAATTTTTTATAAAACTCATCTCTATCCTCAAAATTAAGCTTTTTGCCATCTTATAATAATATTATGATTTTATTTTTTTAAATTTTTATAAGTGGCACTAAACACACAATTTTAACTTTTTTTGCCAGGGAAGTTTTACAAATTGTTGCTGAATTTTTTTAAAGTTATAAATTGATTTGATAACATTGCTTAGTATTTAGAAGAAGGAGGCTTCAAAACCAGGTTGTGCTTGGGACCCAAGAAATGTCTGATCTGCCTGATAAAGCCCACATTTCTTTTTATCTCTCTTTAAATTAAATATTGAATTATTCTAAATCCTTAGCATTGTCACTGATCAAGTTAGATTTAAAATATTATTACATGATAGTAGATATTCACTACAAAAATAAAAATTTATAATTAACAGTTAGATTCATTTACTGTATGTATTATTGAATATCTTTTTTAATCCAATGAAAACATTTTTGTTTTTATTGACACAATAATAGTTGTTTTAAAAAATATATATAAAAATAAATAAATTTTCATTTTATTTCTGAATAAATTGATAAGTAAATTATGGATCAAATTTCAAAATAATTAATTTTGCATATTAAAGGCAAATGCTTAAAAAGTATTTAAAGAATTTATGTAAAAATAATTACCTAAAAGACAAACATTATAAAACATTTATTGGGCTGCAGTTTGAAAAAATTGTAGACCTATGAATTCCCACTGTCGTCCATCCATCTCTTTCCTTAATCTTAAGAACACAGTTAGATAGATGAAATCCAAGACCAGATATGGAAACCTTAGGAGCAGGAGGTGCCAATTAATTATATACGAACTTCTGATGCAAACCAGAAGTCAAGTTATATCAATTCAAAAATGTTCCCCTGTAAGCAGTTACTAGATGACTGGCACGACTCTATTGTTAAAGGAAAAGTAAGATGTACAGGGACAAAACACTACAGTACTAATTTGAGGTGGAGAGCATTGTGAAAAATTGCATTCCAGCATTGTAATGATGTCACATTAAATAATTGCTCATTATTTTTAAAAACCAAAATTAAAAATATCTACTTAATGTCTAAAAAATGACTATTACAGTAGGCATTTTTTAAAAAAAGAACTGAGTTTGCTGATTGATACTGGCATATCTTGCTAATAAGGCAGACTACTGGCCACTACTTTAGATTGCAGGATGGTCAACATGGTTAAGCTGTCAGCCTACTACTTTTTAGAGCATCTGAGATGGAATCTCTGCAAGTAATTTTTCACAGATGGTCTATCCTAAATACATTGAGCTCTATTCCTCTCTACCCAGCCATATCCATGATGGGTATGGAATTAGTGCCCACATAGCAGAGAATCAAAACTGAAAACAAAAAACTACTACCATCTTAAATCACAAACATTTTCCACTTGTCTCTTTGCCAGTGCATATAAAGGCCTAAGAACATATACTATTATATATTAAGTGTACCATAGGGCTAGGCATAAAAACAATGCAATAGTAAAATAACAAATAAAGAAAAGCCTTCAAAAACTTTAAGAAGAAGGCAAACACCAAAAATAATAAACAGGAATATCATTGAAAAGCACTGTATTTGCAAAGTGCTTACAGAGAGGTACTTGTATAGACAAAATTTTATCTATTATATTAGGTTCTCGCTAGTGGAAGATTAATAAAATCAATGTTTTATTCAATTAAACTTTGTCATTCTACACAAAAATCATCAGTATAGCAAATGTTTTCTAGGTCTATTTATAGGTAATTTATGTCTGCCTATTTTCAACTCGATGAGGCTTCTTTCAATTTTGCATCCAGATCCCAGGGTGGCAATTTAACATTCTTAAGATCAACCAACTCCAACTGGTGGGGATTCAGATTAGTGGTGACAGTCAAGGGCATACCCAGTGAGGGGCAAGGGAAGGCAGCTCCCCTTTTAGAAGAAAAAGTGTAGTAATTGACACACAGCACAGACCTCTCCCTCCCCACTTCCTCAAAACTAATATGAGTTGCCCCCCTCTAGTTCAGATACTGGGTATGCTACTGGTGGTGACAGTAGTGGCAGCCTGCCTCATGCCAATCACCTTGCGAATAAAACTCGTAGACCTATCAACAGTTGGATGTTCAAGTTTACTTCAGAATTTAAAAAATATAGAAGAAACCAAGTCATCTTTAATTCCATCATGTCCAATCACCAAGAACAAAACAGTCTTTCTTTGCAGAGACAATCTTTTATTATCTATGCTGCTACAAAATTACATAAAACAGTTAACTGATGATATCATCAGTAATTGTTTTAACTGTTTTACAACATATTGAAGAGACGTAGCCTCAAATAAAAGATCATCTTTGAAAAAGAAGACAATCTTATTTTTTAAACTGTCAAAATACCATTTGCCAATTTAATTGAAACTTATTTTAGAACGTCTTGAAATACAATATTTTGAGTCCATCCTTCCCAGACATGCAAATCATTGAGATTTAAGTGTGAAATTTTTACTGGGACAGATTTTTATGATCTGGATCAGGATGAAGTCACATATAGTCTATCATAACTGAAAACTGGCTCTGGTAAATAAATACTAACTTTACTGAGTCTGTCCTTGACTTTTGTTCATTGTCATGGTGAATGCCAGGATGATGGGGGAAATTAAAGCTGTTTAACTGTACAAAGAGAAGTGCTATTACTTGGAGTTAATGGTATCTGATGAAGCATGTAAATGGTTCAGTGATGTGTACCTGTCAGGATCTGAACATTAACTGTGATGTCAAACATACTACATAATTAATCTTATTCCCATTAACCAACCCTTTTTGTGTCAAGGTTCCTGATGAGCATGACTTCAGTTCTGATCTTTAATGTTAACTTATGTGGTGGAAGTCCACACATCTCAATCATGTAAATTCTATTGGATATCTTATGGAAACTATGCTGTATAAGCTCAAATACATTTTCTCTTTTCCAGATAGGACAGCAACAATTTTATCATTTATGTCTGTACAGTACAAATTCTTTGGACACAAAATGTCTCAACACCTCATTTCGTCAAGTGTTAATGAGTTGTTATCTGACTTGTGAGCTAAAAATTTCTTCTAGAGATTGCCTTGATACAGCTATTTCTTGCAACTCAAAGTATGCACCATTCTGTAACATTGTGTGAAGAGATTCACTTCAGCAATCATGTCATATAGCATCTCATCATTAGCTCTGGATTGCAAGTTGCATTTCTAGACATTCTGATTGATGTCTGTTGTTTCTGCAGTGCCTATAATGTAAAGCTGAGCATATGCTTGCTCTTCAGGTCTCTCAGGATATAAAGGTCCATATTTGTAATGAGGCTGCCCATTGAGCTTAAACATGCACAGTCTGCAGCCAGCCGGAGCTACGGTCTCATTAGCAATGAAGGAGGCGAACAACAAAACACTGTTGTACCTTCAGATGTTATTTAGGTATTCTCGAGTAGTTGAGTTTTTCAGACAGAATGTTCTCAAGACCCCACGAGAACAAGTAGAATACATCTTCACTTTTCCATAATGGAACAGTCACTAAAATGAAAGTTGTTTCTACAACTGACTTTTTCACATTCAAAATGTAAAGCCAAACAACTTGGGTATATATGATAGCAGTCAATATCAAAATATGTTGATTGAACATTCAGATCAAGAGCTATTTTGAGAGGATGAAATCTTACATTTGTGGCTAAAGGAATGCTTAATCTTGTCCCAAAATCTGACACAAAGTCTAAATCAACAGCTTGCTGTAATGTCTAAATGATTCCAATTCCAACTGGTTGTAGAGCCTCTGTAATATCAAGAATTCATGTTTCTTAAGAAAGTAAATGTTCACCTAGGTAACCCCAATGGCGGCTGCCATTGGCCTTTGCAAAATAACCTTTATCAGAGCGAAGGTCATTTTCACTACCTTTTTAGTGAAATTGATGTTTTATTTCTATTTTTTACATAAATCATACCACTCCTACAATTGTTGAATTGTAGGAGTGGTGTGATTTTGCATGATATTTGTCTCCGAAGATCAGTTTTTAATACGTATCAGTCTACCCACTATCCTCCATGCTTCTCATGTAGGCAGTGGTGATATTCGAAATATTTAACAAAGGGTTCGCTAACAGAAAATTTTTCCTTAACAATTTTTTTTCGCTCAAATGGTGCATCGGAAGGCTCTAGTTTAGTAGTGTTACAGATTATAATATGTATATTTTAATATATTTTTTAAAAGAATCAAAACAATTGAGAAATGTTACACGTGTTTAACAAGGTTCGGAAAACTTTGAAAATGTTAACAACGGGTTCGGCCGAACCTGTGCGAACCCGCTGAATATCACCACTGCATGTAGGCATGCGCTCGGTGCTCGCTATTGCTCCCACCTTAGCACCCAGGTGGGGTGAGTTCCCACACCCCCTAAAACTACATAATAACAAGTACTCCACGAACAGTCAAGTGGGCTACTTGAAACTGGCACAGTCGCCTGGACTAAGTTGTTAAACAGGATACTGCCATTGAGGCTACTTAGGTGAACATCTACCCTTGAGAAGAACCAATGTTGACTTCTTTAAGCTTCAAAGTGGCTGAACAAAATTGTGACATCCCCCACACACAAATGCTAACATCCATAAATACAGAAAAAACTATCAACTTTTTTTCATTTCTCGACGTTTCACGGTCGTCGTCCCAGTGTCCAAAAATGTAAAATTCTTGAGGGAACATTTTTTGATCGATCGCCATACTTTCCCTGTTATATATAACAACCGAAAAATTAAAATACTGATCGATCAATTTTAATATTCCATCGTAAGATTCCAATAAGTGATTAAAATGCAGTCGGCAGTCGGTGTTATGTTTTGAATGGGTCCTTCTTGTTGATTGTAATAACCAATAATCACAATTAAACAGCGCTTATTCTATATAACATAAACAATGATATAATACGTGAATACTTACTTTATGACGTTTACTTTACAAAAATAAAAGAAGACACTAAAAACACCAAACGCAAGAAGTTTAAAACTTTTCCATACGTTCGCTCGGTTCGCAAGTGATCAGCTGTGCTTATTTGATTTGATAGTATGTACTGTACGTAAACGCACAAAGAATTTTAAATATTACTTAAGTTACGTAAGATATTTTCTCACGATCGAAAAGGAAATTTTATTTATTAGTTATCAAATAGTAAAAACGTTTACTATGCCGTTTACGGCAAATTGTCTTGATGAAGATGGTATCTACTATACCTGAGGCTCACTAAACGTATCTCTTTCTTTCTTTCTTTCGGGGTTTATATGGAGATTCTGGCCGTGAATCGGCTTTCTCTCCGACGAGCGAATGTATCTCTTTTTCAAGCTACTAACTTTAACTTAAAGGCTCCAATAGCGCTCTTTTTCCGCCTGTACAATGACCCGCCACTGGACTTTATTACTCCAGATTTTTCAAAATTTCAAGAAAAAAAGCCTTAAAATTGTTCTGTATTTCTATAGAAATTTCCTACCGAAGGATTTAGTCAAAGTCATTTATACCATGAGCGCGAGTGGCTAAATGGCTTTTAATTTTTTTCTTTCCGTCCTATGAGAACTAAGAGGACCTTTAATCAAACTTATTATAGGTTCGGCCCGTAATAAGGACGAGGAACGGAGGCCGACACATCAGGAACGGCGGGATATCTGAGGCAGCAAAGACACCAGTCTACTACTGTAGACAATCCGGGATCGAATCCAGGCAGTCGACCACCTCCGAAAATTCCTGGGATTTATCCCAGGAATTTTCGGGGGTGGTCGACTGTCTCGGATATGTCAGACCTCGTCTCTTACCACCCAAGAGCCACATTGTGCGCCTGATTGAATCTATGATTGGCATAGAATAAAAACACCTTCTTTAGTGCCCACAGGGGAGAAAGAATTTTTAAAACATTATTGTTATACCCACAAATATCTGTTGTAAATCTGATTTATTTATAGTTTTAATGAATTATCTATTATTATTATTATTATTATTATTTATGAGACATGTCGCCCGAAAATTGTCTTTATCAAGCGAATCAAGCGATAATTAAAAAAAAAAAACACGAATTGATTGTAAAATATTTAATATCAAATAAATTAGGTTTAAAATAAATATAATAAATACTTATTAGAATAAAAATTTAAAAACGTAAATTAATCTAAAAATTTACTTCCAAAAGAAAAAATTTCGAAAAATAATGTGTTTAGATTAATTTTTTGATTTTACACAGCAGGTGGCGCTTTTTATTTAAAAATTTCCGCCAAGTTTGAAATGTTATTGTTGGAATCGAAGTTAAGAACGTGTTTAAATGTTTATTTTTTATTACATATTTGTAGATAATTAACAAAAATGCGTAAGAATATAAGGCAGAGAAAGAATAAAGAACTAAAATGTTTAAAAATAACTTCGTTTTTCCATGAAAAACCTAAAGTATTAAAGGAAAACATTTTGGATTCAATTCATGGATCATGTTCAGGATCAAATGTTGGTAAAGAAAATGAGGTTATGTCTTTGTCAAATCCATCTGTAAACATTAATGACTCAGAGGAATTACAGACTGACACAACAAATAAACATATATTGAGAAGTAAATTACTCCTAAAGGAATCTTTGAATACAAAATCAGCATCAATATCTAAAAATATTTTAGGAAGACATAAACTTTCAGAAGAAGAAAACTTTACAAAACTTAAAAGATTTAAAAAGTTTTCAAATTCCATAAATGAATTTGAATATCAGGATAAAAATTATGTAGAATTAACTTCAGAAAATCAAGTTGATAAATTCAACAATGATGATGATAAGAGCAATGCTGAAAATGTTCATCCGTTGAGAAATGACAATGACAGTTTAAACTCTAACGTCCTTGCATCCATCAATGCTGTGGAAGATGTCAAAGTTCAAGAAGGTGAAAAAATTTTCTCCGAAATTGTCAACGATATTGATTCTTGGATGAATGATGGATCAATGGATGTTGATTTTGTTACAGATCGGGAATCCGTAATGGAAGATGAGTGCATTTTAAGCTCTTGGTAAGTTTTTGAAAGATTGTTTTGTTAAGAACAAAATATTTTAAATAAATGTGCATGTAACTTTTAATTTTAAGGGAAAAAGATATAAAAGATGATATAGAAATAGACAGAGATGAACATTTTCGTATCTTGGGAATATATCATCATAAAGAAGTGCAAAAAATTGATTTACTACTGACTTTGGAAAAGAAAAATGTAAAGAGAATCTGTTCTCTCGAAGGAGTTTGGTATGTAAATTGATTTCAAAAGAAATATTTAATAACTATTTTATAACTTTAGGTTAATTTTATAAAATCGCCACAATTTTTAAATACATTTTTCTAGAATTTTGTAACAGTCTATTTAAATGTTAATATTAATACTTTATATATTTATGCAAAAATTATTAATGTTTTAGAAGTATAAATCTCTTTAAAGATAAATTTTAATGGCATTTAATTAATATGCATTGGTATAATTCAAACTCTGAATGAGATGGTTCTGACCTTATCAGAGCTGTAGCCCATATGCATAGGAGCAAAAAAGTCAAAGGAACCACACCTCTACAGGCAACCCTATGCAAGATAAGCCCCCTCAAAATCAGGTCACACGAGATTGCAAGTCATGTTGCTCTGCTAAGACTATTGCATTAATTATTCACCCATGTGACTATGCCTGCTTTGAGTAGCCCACTTGATTGTACTTGATGTTATATAGTTTTAGGGGGTGTGGGGGCTTGTCCCACCCAGGCACTTTGATGCTTGCTATCACTTGCATTGAAGTGCATAACTATATGTGGATCAAGACTTGCTATCGCTTGCCTTGATGACATGGAGCATGGAGAATAGGTAGTATACTGATACATGTTAAAAACTTATCTTTGGAAGTGAATATCTTGCAAAGGGTTGCATCAATAGGTATAGTTTCTTTGACTGTTTTACTCATATAGAAGGGTTTACAATTCTGGAAATGCAAAACTCTTTATTCAGAGCTTAAATCTTATCAGTAAAGGAATTTTTGAGAGTAGTACACATTACTCAGTTTAGCAACAAATTGATAGGCATGTTTGAAACCTCAATGTTAAATTAGATTATATTTATTACACAAGAGCAATAAAAGGGGTCTTATATTTTGGGCATATCCAAGTAAGCCATTCCATGCCAACTGTGCAAACTTTTATTGCTTGACTCTCCAATTTTGTTCAAATTCATAATAAGATAGCTTAGGGTCTTGAACTAAGATCTGCAAAGTATTAAATATGAATGTGTCTTGGTTTTTGAGATATAAGCCTTGATTTGGAGGCTACTTCAATCTTCTCTGCATGCATGGTGCACAAATGTTCAAATTTGTCTTTCTATTGTGCATAATTGAAGCAAACATACATTTTCAAAAATGGTGACGTAGGGCAATTTTTTTTTTCTGGATTCAATTGTGTTGATCTCATTTTTCAGCCTAGTATAACTTTATTATAAATTGGAGGTAAAAACTGATTTCATAGAATGAGTTATATTTTAACACTTAAAGCAAACATGAATATCCTGTATTGGTTTGCCTGTTACTCTTGAGAACTTTGACTTGTAAGTGTACAATCTATAACATATTAAATATATGGAGGCACTGCATATTTATAAACTGATATCCATAGACTAACCCATTAATTACAAAGACAATAATGTATTATCGGCAGCTTAGAAAGTGTTCTTAGATCTGGACTCCAAATGACACTTGGGTAAAAGTATAGAAATGTAAGAAGTTACCATACATACAGTACATTCACCTATTTCTCATCTTTCATTTTGTATATATTTTTAATTTTATTTCTAATTATTGTTTTTGGTATTTATTTTACATTTTTGCTATCTATTTAGTTCATTTATGCATTTTTGGTATTTAAGTTGTTGCGTATTTAAAAGCCCAGCATACTCTCATTTTGAATGTTTTTGTTCAAGATTAGTAAAAGTTAAATTATATTCATCAGAAATATATTTATGTTCATTTGTGTCGAACAAAAACCATAATTTAGAAAAAGTTTAAAATAAACAAAATAAATTCAAGTTTTATTTTTTAATAGGATGAATACAGTTTGTGAAGTAGGAGATGTAGTATGTGTCCAAGCTGAATTCATTGAAGGACGTGCAAAAATAGACAATGAAAATGGCCTCTTAATTATTCATCCCGACTATCTCATATCCAGCACAACAGTTTCATCTGCATTGTTCTGTATGAGAAAAACTGTATTGGCGGATAAGTTTCAAGGATGGGATTCTGGAAATATGTCTATGCTTTTGGGAACAATAATACATCAACTTTTTCAAGAGGCATGATTATTTATAAATAAATACAAAATTAATTTTAAAATGTTTTTATGTAAACATACACCAGTTCAGGAGACTGAGTTAAAATTTATGTTTTGCAGTTAAATAAATAGTGTATTTTGAGTGTATGAATATCTATAATTATCTATTGCCAGACATAATACATATATAAAAATTGAAACTAATTCAAAATTTCTTGTAGGTTGTTCAAGATGATGAGATCTCATACGAATCTCTAAATGAGAGATTACATTCCATACTAACGCAACGTGGAAATCTTAATTTTCTGTAAGAATTTAGCATGCAAACAGAGTATTTTAAGTACAGATAATTAAAATTAAGTAAAATAATAACAGAAAAATCCTTAAAAAATTATTTTATTAATAAATAATAATAATAATAATAATGCATACTATAAATAATTTATAATTCACAAAATAGCTTGATAAATTTTTCTCAAGTAATATTTAAAATAATTTATTTTATTATTTCTAGTTACGAGAACAAAACTAATGAAACTGTAATAAAACAGGAAGCTGCTAATTATTTTCCTCACATAATTAAATGGAAACAAGAAAATATGAATTCCTGTTTAACAGATGAGAAAGAAAAAAGGTCGGAAATGACTATATCGTCAATTGTCGACATTGAAGACGCAATCTGGTGTCCACGATATGGAATCAGAGGAAAAATAGACTTGACTGCAGAAGTAAATATTCACAGTAAAAAAAAAGTAAGACTATTTAACTGACTTAAAAAAATGGTGTGCTTTCTTTTCCTCAATATATTTTTTTAATTTGTGAACTTTTTATCATAATTTATTTCCATAATTTATGAGATATTTAATGCATGTACACAATAGTAAAATTAATGATTGCCATCCAGAACTCTATAAAATGATCATAGACATGTCATATGACATGTTACACTTGTATAATGTAAATGAACATGTCACATGATTATAATCTGTTGTGTAACATATCACTATAAACTAATATGTCACATTAACAGTAGTTTATAATCATATTTTGTTCATGATACAATATTAAGCTAATTGTATGACCTAAACAAAATAATTTAAATTGTGATTTTATATACTTTTTATTTAATTTACACATAGAATAATTACACACAAACTTGATGATAAATTGTTCTTTCTAACTGAATTTATTACATATTGAAATATATATTTTATAGGATATTCTTTATACAATTTGTGCACTCACTTTTTAATTTATAATGATTATCAGAACTCTTTTTTTTTTTTTTTTCATTAAAAAGTTTAATCTAAGTAAATTGTGCAGTTGAATAATTATGATTGTACAGTACATAATGTAAGTCAAGAAGATTGATATATTACTTTTGTATTTTTTAAAATTTTAGTCTGTGTATTAATGTATATTTGTGTGCATTTGCATTTAATTGTACTTTATGAATTTATAAAGTATTTTTTTCTATACTAAGATTTGAATGCACTCTTCCTTATCAAATGTGTTATAGTTTGCACATTATGATAATTAATAGTTATTCTTTATTTTTTATTCCTTATACAAAAGATAAGTAGCGATGCCCAATGAGCAAAATAATTTATTAAATTATTTTAATATATAAAATAAATTATTCTTTTATGTTTTATTGCCAATTGAACTCCACAATGATAATGTTTTAAAACTGTTTCACATTTGTTAATTTCGTATAATAAAATGAACTATCTAATTTTTATAGATTTATTCAATATCTTTGGCTAAACTGTAGGAAATTTGGAGAGTTCTTGCTGTCAAATGTGCTTAGATGAATGATAAAGTGCTTCTTTTAAAATAACTACGGAATGACATGATTCATGAGTATGACTTACAATTCTCACAATAATCATAATAAGTATCCCATAGTGGTACAGCAATATTACTGGTAAATTTTTGTAAAAAGTCATTTTATTAAGTGAATTTTTCCCCAACTTGATACTAGAAATTTATGAAATTAAATGTTGTCATAGACTTGTGGTCTAACCATTTATTTATTTATAAATATATATAACTTATACTGTATTTAATAGCATTAAATATTTTCAGCACATACCTATTGAACTGAAGACAGGAAAATCATCGTTTTCATTTGAACATCAAGCTCAAGTTATTCTCTATACCATGATGATGGAGTACAGAAATGAAGATTGCAATAATGGTCTGTTGTTATATTTAAAAGATGGACCACAAATGAGATCCATCATTTCTTCTCATGATGTTCGCCGAGATTTAATCCAGTTGCGAAATGATCTGGTCCACCATATAATCAATTCTTCGAATCCACGCAGCTTCTCCTCAGAATCCAGTCACATTTTGGATGGTGTTCCACAACCAATAAATAAAAAAAGATTTTGTGAAAAATGTCCTCTTCTCTTACCTTGTACTCTCAATCAAAGGTAGATATTAAAATGATAGTAACATTTAGTTTAGAAAAATATTGAAATAAACTTATTTTTCTAGGATATTTGGAGGTAAATTGGATACAGATCACATTATGAATGAATTAATTCCTGAAAATACTAATCATCTATCTGCTTCTCATTTAAATTACTTTAAGCATTGGTATATATTGCTACATCTAGAAAAGCAGAGTTCAAAAAATTCATTTGGGCATCAGTTTTGGAAACAAGATGTAATTGAAAGGTATTAATTTTTATTTTTCATTCATTTGAATAATTAATTAGTAAAATATCTTGTGTGAAATATTTCTTTAACACATCAAATTTTACAGAGAGCAACAGGGTTTATGTCTCAGCAAAATGGTTCTCATTCCTACATTGCAACGTTCAGATAAATGGTCAACAAAAAAGAGTTATATTCATTTGTTTAAGAGACATAGTTTAAATGGACATACATCAATTATGGGATTACAAGAATCTGATTGTGTTATCGTCAGTGAGAATGAAAGTAGAGAATTAGCTGTCGGTACAGGAGAAATTATTAATATTAACAATAATTGCGTAGAAATTCTCTTAGACAGGTAAATATCTTATTATATTTGCATTTGTGTGAGTTTTTGTATCTATTTTTATTAAAATATACACAATAACATATTTTGAGAGAATTGTAGTAGTAATAATATAATCAATTATTTTTTCAAAAGACACGAAGATGCAGTCATGTGAACAATCATTTTAGGATTACATGATTTTTGGAAATATTGTTATATAGATAATGAAAGGTTATATTTTCATATGATTAAAGACTAATATAATATTGCTACCTATTAAAAAATTAGTAAGTCAAGTTGCAAGATTCAATGAAATGTAAGCAATAATGACATAAGTAATTTATTGAAGGCACACATACATGAAAGATGACAAATGGATATAATTTCCTTAGTTCATCTTGTATCATTTTCTGTGTTAATCTATGTTCATGTTTTCATTCCAAAAAAATGACTACACACATTAAACATTAAGCTTTTGGTCAACATAGTTCTAGCCATATGAGTTATAACTTGTTTGTTGTTGACATTTCTTATAATCTAAAAAATTGGAATATCAATGAAACAATATTATATTCTGTTGTTCATACAATGTTAAGGTTTTCGGTAGCTTGTCTATCAAAATATTATTGCTCAAACACTCGCTGTATAACAGGTATCTTCTATGTCTAAAGTTGAGGACATGTAAGTAGGCCTTGACTTTAGAAAGCTCACTCTTTACTACATAGCACTATATAGTACTTTAATACTCCTAAATCATTTTTCATTTTCAACCAATAAACAAAATTTTGAGCTATCATACAGTGACGCTTTCTGCCAGGTAACAGCAAGATCATTGTGAAAATTCATATTGCCTATTTTTGTTTAAATTAATCTATTATTTCATGTTGTAAATAATGTTTTATTCATTGTACCTATTTTCTATAAAAATCAAAACTTCCTTTATAACATGTAATTCTTGCTTGACTTTTTGAGATATCTTGACAAATATGAGGAAGAATAATAATAAAAAAAATTGATTTTTTCCTGGCTATTGTAATGCAAATATAAGTGACAATATTGTGTGAAAATGAAGCTACATCTTTTCTGTAACTGTCTCATACAGTTACTCTTCTGACCATACTTCCAGTAAAACAGAATTGATAGTGAATTGTTACCATACCTGTGAAATGTGGGCTTGCTCATATCTCAGTGCAATTTTTCAAAGATTTCAAGGTGCTAGTTGAAAAACTAGATGCATCACAGACAAATTGTGAATGGACAAATGTATTATCAAACTTTGCTGCAAAAGTTAAAGGTGGCTATTCAGAAAAAAAGGTCCGTATTGTCAACCAGAAGCACAATCCTCCTTGATGATGACATGTGACCACACTTTGCCAAAAACATTAAGGCATTCTTGAAGAATTTCATTTGAAAACGTCTGGACCACCTATCACACAGTCTAGATCTTGCACCCAGTGATTTTCATCTCTTCTCCAAGCTGAAGGACATTCTGTAAGGTGAACATTTCCAGTCTGACAACGATATGGAATTTGCAATGTGAGTGTTTTAAGAGGCTGGGCCCAGATTTGTTCAGACATGGTATTAAAAACTTATATAATTCTGGAACAGATGTTTAAAACCTTGGTGATTATGTAGAAAAAGAGAAGATTGATCAATATGTATTGTATTGTTTTTGTTTCAATAAACAAAACAACTTGTAACAAGGAAATGAGTCATCAAACTCTTTTGATTTTCTTTCATAAATATGTTGAATCTTTATACTTTAAAAATTGATTTGTTACATGTAAGTTTATTTTTAGTTATACTTAGTATGCAAAATTTATTTAAATTTCAAAATAATTTTCATTTAAGAGACCTTTATCAAAGGCCAACTTGGACCAAAGAAACATATCGAGTGGACAAGAGAACATTTGATTCTTCAACCACCATACAGTTGACTAATCTGTTGCATCTGATGGATGATGCCGATGGTTCTGCTCGGTTACGGAAATGGCTGATAGATCTTCAGCCTCCATCATTCCAACAAACTTTTCCTTTGAAAGACGAAGAAAGTCCAATATTCAAATCATTAAATAAGCAGCAGATAAATGCTATTGAAAAAATACTTTCTTCTAATGATTACATTTTATTAAAAGGGATGCCTGGAACAGGTAAGTTACACTTATTAAATACGTGATCTAAACTAAAATAATTTATTTTAATTTTCCTGTTTTTTATTTTAGGTAAAACTTTCACTTTAGTAACATTAGTGAGATTGTTGGTGGAGAAAGGCAATTCTGTATTGCTCACTTCGCACACGCATTCTGCTCTGGATAACATTCTCATGAAGCTTAAAGAGCATGATGTTGACTTTGTACGTCTGGGTCGACTATCCAGAATTCATCCCAAAGTTCGCTCTCATGCTGTGGAAATTTTAACAGAAAATATAAAAACTACCAAAGAATTGGAATATTTCTATAATTCAAAGGTGTTTATAAAAATTTTTGTTGTTTATGTTAGTATAAAACTGGGAAAACATTTGTAGGCAAATTTAGTGCAACTCTTTCAAGATTTCTAAAAATATATTTTATAATTGAAAGAGTCAGGACTACAAGGTGATAATCTATACATTTATGACTTTGAAATATCTTTAAAATCATATTTTAAGAAACATTGATAAACTGACATTACCATTTAGTTCCTGCACTTCTACTGTATAGCTTGACATCAAAAGTAATGCAAAACCTTAATTTATTAATTGTTACACATTGGTAATCAATCAAAAATCATCTCCAGCAATTTGGGATAGCACTGAATGGCTGTAAACTATTTCCACATAATAATTAATTAATATTGTGATGTGTCATTATGTGTTTTTGACATTCACCTTTATACAAAAATATATACCATTTATCTACAATATAAGAACATCAAAATTCAAATTTGTTTTTTTTTTTTACAAGATATATTTACTTCAAAAGACAAAAAATAATCGACATCAGTCAACTTCCACATTGTTTGTCCTCCATGTGTACTTTAGCAATGCTTGTTATTGGTTGGTGATAAACTGTCTGTATAGTAGGCAGTGGGAACCAACTTCTTCAAGGACACATCACCCATATTACTTTTTGCAAATAATAGCTTGGCATTATACTTCAATAGTGTGTGGCATCTCCTTTGCTTGTCCTTTCTTCTGAAAGTATGCCTTCTTTGTAATGATAGCTATATGATTGTACTTTACCTATATGGCTCATACATTTTAAACTGGAATGTTGCAGCTTTGAATATCAATTTTATTTACAACAGTGTGTGCATAGGAACACATCTCCATGATTCCTTGTTTTCACTAAAAAAAGAAACAATAATAATAATACAATTGGGCTTACAATAACATTTTTAATGAAGTAAGTGGGAACTACTAACCTACACTTTTTAACAATTACTTCTTGGCTTGTGATTTCACAAAGTAAAATCTGTTATTTATTTATAGTCTTCAAGGTTCCAGAAGTTGTAAAATATTGATTCTGTGTGCTCTTTTATCAAATCCCTGCATTTTTCTTGTACATTACAAATGAGTTCCTAAGTCTTCGTGTCTCAATTGTTTTCTTGGTGTTTCTTGAAATGTATGCCCTGCCAGAAATGTGCCTTCTTTTAGTGTTTTCTATACATTAAAGTCAGACAACAAAAAAGGCATAAATTCCAGAACTGTGCTCTAAACTCCTTAGCCTAGACGGATAACTGTGTATAGTCATGTGAATCCATATCTCTATGGGAAATAAACTGCATTACACCTCCATATAGTACAGTCCATAAGTTAAAAAAATTGCCCAAATATTCTGTCTCAACTATGCATTAAAGTTTTACAACCTAGTGTTGGTTAACATTTTGTATGTACAGAATCATTTGGGACATAATGTGTTGACAATACATGGTGGATGCCTTGGAAAAGCATCACACTACTTTTACGTTGTCTTCACTGTCATTATCCTCTACATTGTCATACTACCAATTAAGGTCTCTAATACTGTCCTCTGGATTTCAGAACATTTTCAATTTCATTTTTGCTGAAGTCTCTAGGAGAACCAGGATGGAACTTCGTGTTTGTCTGCTACAGCCATCTTGCTTTGGTGGATACCATGTTTTGTCTCTAGAGATCAGCTAAAAATTGGTCAGTGTAAAACTGCACAAAATTTGCTGTATTTATGCTTTTAAATGTTGCAAAAGTTGCTTAAAAGTTTGTTTGCCAATATCCCTATTTCGATGGATGTATATTAACACCTTAATAATTGAAGGGAGCCAGACCACAAACATTAAATTGTTTGGAAAAATTATTCATGAAAATGAAATGTGTACTTTGCTTACACATAAAAGTATAAATAAAATAAGCAAAGTGAAATTTATTTTAAAAAATACAGTGGTACCTCGGTATACGTCTGCTTTAGAATACGTCCAATTCGGAATACGTCCTGTTTGGACGAAACAAATTTTGCTCGGTATACAACTTTTGTTTGGTATACGACTTAATTCAATTATAGACGTCATCTATAAATAAGTAGCATTATCGGTGTATTAGACCAGACTAGAGCGGCCAGATGGCCGAGTGGTCAAGGTGGCAGCCTACCGCTCTGGGGAACCGGGCTCGAATCCGAACGGGGAAATCCCCAGGAATTTTTCGGGGGGTGGTCCGTTCGGATATATCGGGTCCCATTCCTCACCACCCGGCAGCCCCATTGTGGGCCTGGCCGAACCCATAATGGGCTTGCAAAAAGAGGCCCTCTTAGTGCCCACAGGGCGAAAAGAGTTAAAAAAAAAACCAGACTAGACGTTCGTGGTGCCACAGTTTATAACTTTGTTAAATTTCTTATTTTAATTTGTAAGTAAAATGTTATTATTTTTATTAATCATGAATTGCAAAAAAAGCAACAGAAAAATAAAAAAATGACTAAAATCACAATGGAACTGAAAAAAAGAGATTGTTGAGAAATATGAAGGTGTCATGCGTGTTCAAGATTTAACTTTTGCATACCATATTCCGAGAACGACAATACCAACAATCGTGAAAAATAAAGACATTATTAAATCTGCTAAAGGGGTTAAATCAATTTCTAACCAGAGATCGAAGACATTAGATCATGTTGAGAATTGCTTTTCTTTGAATAACTGAAAAACAGTGTGCTGGCGACAGCGTATCAGAAGCAATTATTTGTGAGAAAGCTAAAAAGATACATGCTGACCTCATGAAAAATCAAGCAGGAACTAGCCAGGAAAGCGAGGTGTTTAAAGCCAGCTATTTTTTTTTTTTTTTTTACATGAGAACGGATTAATCACTTTTACATTACTTTTAATGGGAAAGATTGGTTTGGTATACGTCCTATTCAGTATAAGTCCAAACATCAGGAACGGATTAATGTCGTATACCGAGGTTCCACTGTATATAGTAATATTTACATTTTACACATGCTCTCTAGATAACATTGTCAACTTGCATCTTTTATAACACAAGAGTTAAATTTAGGATTATTTTACAATAAAAAATGAACTACTAAATATTACAGGTACTTTTTCTCAGATCCTACTTACCTTTAGCTACTTTTCCACATAGTTTCTATTGTTGTTGAAACACCTATCATAATATGACACCAGTTTCTGTAGATCTGTGTAATAGAAGTGTGCTGACTGAGAGAACTGTTGCTTTCACTTCTTCATCAGTTTGGAAATGCTTGCCAGTGAGGAATCTTTTCAGATGCAGGAAGATGTAGTAGTCTGTTGGTGTCAGGTCTGGGTTGTATGGGGAGTGATCCAATTGCTGTCATCCAAAAGATTTGACTAGAGCTTGTGTTAAAGCAATAGTATGGAGCCTCGCATTGTTGTGAAGCAATAGAACTCCTGCAGACAACATGCTGTGGCATTTATTCTGGAATGTGTGGCAAAGTTTCCTGAAAGTCTGACAGTATGCAGCAGTGTATAATGTTGTCCTTTATGTCATGAAGTCCACCATAAAACACCGTGTTTGTCTCAGAACATGATTGTCATAATCTTGTGAATTGAGATTGTCTGCTCAAATTTCACTCTTATCAGAGAGGATGTGTGTCACTACTCCAGCATCTGCTGTTTGGATCCATGGGTCACATGAGACACCCATGTCTTGTCCCCTGTGAAGATATGGTTCAATAGTTCATCATCTTCATGGTTTTGGTCAAAAATGTCAAAGTACTGTTTAATCTCTTCATTTTGCATTCCTTGGTAAGCATCTTCTTAACCCAGTGAGAGCACAATTTCCTATAATCCAAGTTTTTTGACACAATTTTGTAAAGAACTGACCATGAGACTTGTAGGAAAATTCATTAGTATGGAAATGGTGAATTGTCTGTTTTCACAAATCATGGTGTCTACCTCACACACAAGATTGTCAGTGATTCAAACAGATGGCTTGAGTGTGGTTCATCACGAACTCTTTCTTGACCTTCCGTAAGCAGTCTCACCAACTTACAAACTTTACTGACACCCATGGCATTCAGACCATAAACTTTACAGATCTAGTGATGAATTTCTGCCAGTTTCACAATTCTTGCAGTCAGGAAGCAAATAATAGACCACTTGATCATCTTAAACATTTACATCATATGACACAAAATGCACACACTGCTGACATGATTCAAAATGCATCTGTTTATGTGCAAGGAATGTAGGGAGACACTGTGCATGTGCACGTACAAAATTATGAATGTATGCATTTTAAAAAAGATATTGCCAAATGGTCCTTACTTAAAAATATCCCTCATATATAGCACTTTCATGTATTATTACCAATGTTGTGGCTCCTAAGGTTTATGACACAAAAGAAAATAATATGGATAATGCAAACTTTCTTGGTATAAAGTTGTGAAATTCAAAAATTAAGAAAGAATTTCTATAGAATTAAATGTACTAAAACTCTTTAAAGAACCTTCTAAAATAAAAGATCCAGAGGGACGATCAAAAACATTAGTCTATATATGGATGAGGACTTACTGGAATTTTTATTTTAGAATGTTCTTTAAAGAGCTTTAGTACTGCCACTCCAGTCTGAAGGAATTATGAATAGAATTAAAGATATTCTGAATTGATGATATGTGCTATTAATTAAAGAAATGTAATACTGTAATATCTGTATTATTTAACTTTTATTGCTATTATGCCAACTTAAATTTTGCAATTTTGCATAAAGCTATTCTGTAAAATTCATCAAATAGTATTAGGTATGATTGTTATGATTTAAGTAAAAATATTGTTAAAATCTTAGCAACTCAATTTTCACATTTAAGCTTGGAAAGACTGTACAAAATGCTTCCTGACTTACATTATAATAAGAGAGGTTTCTGCATAACTATAAAAATAATTAAATTCAGTTTATCATTTACTAAAAAAATATAATGTCACTTGATGACTGTGCACTAACAGTTATCTTTGCAATGTTTCTCTAATTGTGCTTTGTTTCAATGTAACTTACATTATTAACCATTTTGGATACATTTACAAGAAATTAATTCTAGCTTACATATGAGTTTGTGTAACATAACATTTATGTAAATTGGAGAAAGTCCATATTTTTGGTGCATTGCTTGCTTGATATAAAGTTGTTTTTAAATTTTGTACAATACTGTTATTTTTTTCCTGTTTAGTAGAAAGTAGTGGGCGTTACCTGTTTAGGAATCAACCATCCAGTGTTTCAACACAGATGCTTTGACTTCTGCATTGTGGATGAAGCCTCTCAGATCCTACAGACAGTATGTTTGGGACCTCTGTTTTATGCAAACAAATTTATTTTGATTGGAGATTCTCAACAGTTGCCTCCAGTTGTACAGAATAAAGAAGCAAGGTGAGATTTTTTATTATATTTTGAGTAATTTATATATATGGTTTAAATACAAAATTTGTGTTTTATTTTACAGATTGCGAGGAATGTCTGAGAGTTTATTTTTGAGACTGGAAATGGCAGAAAACACCATAGAATTGAACCTGCAGTATCGCATGAATGGGTAAGATCAAAACTCTTTAAATTACGTTAAGATGGCATTTAAAGTTTTGCATATTTTTCCCAGAGAAATAATGATGCTCTGCAATTTATTAACATACGATGGAAAATTGAAATGTGCTTCGGCAGATGTTGAAAATGCCAGACTGATTATTCCCAAATTAAGTTGTCTTCCAGACAGCATTGGTTGGCACAAATTGCTGTTGTCTGAGTCCACAAATTCCATACTTTTCTTGAATTTAGACGGTCTTCCTGCTCCAGAGTCTTATGACTCTCAAGGACTAGTCCAAAATGAAATAGAAGCAAATATCGTTACTCAGATATCATGGACTATAATTAAGGTAAAAGTTACCTTAATAATTATTGAAATAGATTTAAGTAATAATAAAAGTTCTTAAAATTTAGGGTGGAATATTAGAAAATGATATTGGTATAATTACCCCTTACAAGAAACAAGTGAGTTTAATTTGCAATTCTCTTGAGAGACATCATCTCCCGACTATCGAAGTAAATACGGTAGACCAGTATCAAGGAAGAGACAAATCAGTCATCATCATCTCTTGTGTTAGAAGCTCAACTGGCAATAAGGTAAGATGTGATTGCATTTACAAGTGAAAAAAAATATCAAATGCAGACACTTACATTAGTCTTTGGTTAAATTTACAGGTAGCAGAACTTTTAGAAGATGAAAGACGTTTGAATGTAGCAATATCACGCGCAAAACTGAAATTGATTTTTGTCGGAAGTAAATCAACATTAATCAATTACATTCCATTTAAAAAACTGTTTATGCATTTAACAAATGAACAAGTGAAAGATGCTTGCAAATCATCAATTTCAACCTTCTGGGATGATGTTGCAAATTTTTGACGTTTTGTTTTAGCTTAAATAGCACAAATTTTTATAAACTGGATTTTAAACTATGATTATTTTGACTAAAATATTGTAAAGTCCTTTTAGGCATTTGATATTTGTATTTAATATTTTTTCACAAAAATAAATTAAATTTTTATAGTTACACTGGGCAAAATTAATTGATACTATAATACTGCATGTTGATGATTTTCACAATTTGGCATTTATCTAAAATGCAGAAACATCTTAGGGTTGGCACATGTTCTTATTGATAGGACACTTTGTGCCAAATTACTGTTAATTTATCAATGGTTAAAACCAAATCTTGTCAAGGACATTGTTCAAATTAATTGTCAGGCATAAGAGATTTTTCTAACAAATGAAGATTAATATCCAAACACTTGCTGATTACAATGGTAAGATAAATATATATTGGCTTGTAAATGGCAAGATGACATCAAACTAAATTAAATTAAATTGCCAAAAATATTTGTTTATTTATCATGTCTTTTTTATCAATTGCACAAGAGTATAAATAGTTTAATATTCTTAGCGTAGAGATGTATCAATAGCAAAATACATTAGCTCAAAATAGGTATGCTTCTGTTTATAAAAATATTCCATTTAAATTGAAAAATTTAGTATTATGCCAGGATTATGTAGTACAATAGGTACCGTATGAATTTCACACAACAATACTTGAAATATGAGTTTTGGGAGAAACAGGCTAACAAGAGAAGGCTCAGAAATATATTTTAAGGATATGGATTGGCTTTTGTATAGTTATTTTGAGGCACTAAAAGTACAGCTCATAAAACCAAAGGTTCCACTTGTGTGTTTTGAGAACATTGTGATTGTTTGGTCATAGTGATGGATCACTTTTGTATCTGGGAATCAATAGATATTAAAAAACAAGTAATTTTTGCACAAGTCTATTATGTCCAAAGATAGTTTTTAAAAAATTAGGATTTTTTTTTTAATTTCAATCAAAGCTTGAAATATCTTAAATGTTTGATAGTCAGCACTAGTAATTGTTGTTGCAGGAGATGGAGCACTAATCCATGGGTTCTATACTTGAGCTAATATTTTTCAACCAAATAATGTATCTGTATTTTATGACATAAGATACAACTTTTATCCAAAAATTAGCAACTTCACATATAAAATGTAGGATATCTTTTACAGGCAAATGAATTTTTCAAATGGCTTTCAATAGGCTACAAGTAACCTCTAATTAGCCCAACTCTCAAATAAAAATGTTATTATTTTGTATGGCTAAGCAACTTTTGCATTTATTCATTTGGTAAATTGTAAATGATTTTTTTTCAACTTCTTTTAAAGAAGTATTTTGACATCAGTTTTCAGACATAATATACATATGTGAAAATGTTTTTTCCACACCTACCAACTTGCCAGGTCCAAAAAACTTCATCATGACCTAAAATTACAATTTTCTCAAATAAAATGAAGTGAAACCTGTGGCTTTATAGGGTATACTTTTTAATGTTTCAGAATAATCATGCAAAGGCTGATCCAAAGCCATGATATAGATTTCATAGCCACTTCTTGTAAGTAATAATTCAAACTGTAATTTGTTCATACAAAAGATTAGGAAGTGATCGATTCTCTATTAAGAATACTTAAGTCAGTTTTTGGCAGAGGACTGTGGTATTGATGGAACTTTATTTTATTCACCTAAGATACATTTAAGACTTTAGATAAGATTCCTTACCTTTTTGAGATTGAATTATGAACATGTCTTAGTAGTTGTATACTGAATGATAACTAAAGAAATTAATTTCAAATGTAGGATTGTCTGGTAACAATTATCTAAGTACTGTACTAAAACTAGTGATTATTTTCAATCTCAATATTTTGATTTTGAAAATGTTTAAGTTGACAGACAACTTTTCTGCCTTTCATTTTTGTATCCAATTCTTCTCTTACAGCTGTATTTGTCAACATTTTTAAATCACGAGTTTCATAATCAAGATTTCACTCTGGGTAATTCTAGATTAAGAGTTAATTTACTTTTTGTATTCATCAACCATCTAATGCTGGATTGCAAAGAGCTATGTTACAAACTCTGAATTGTCTGGGTGCATAATGATATGTCTGCATGAATTGTCATGTGCAAACTACATAAATGATTTCAACAGTGAAAGAAATTGTGCTAACTTTGACACACACATTAAAATTACTTGCAAAATATAAAAAATGTATTAGAATATGACAGTTACAAAATATATGTGAAACCACTCAAAATAGTAAGAAATTGTTATTTTTGTTACAAAAACTTAAAAAGTACTTAGAGCAAATAAAGATCAAGAAGAAAAGAAAGAATTTTTTAAACAAGAAATCCTATGATATAATCTTTTACATAACTTATTGATTGCTTATTTTCAACTCAAGAGCTTAAAATCATTGTAAGATGACATGGACATATTCATTTTTACAAAGAATTCAAATAGCACTTCAAATAGCATGCCTTAAATTGCTTAATCTAGAATTAAAGTATGGTAATACCGATTTAAATCTTACTCCAGATTAAATGTTTTTACTGGCCAATCTGATAAAATAATGTTATATGCAATTAGATTCATGTCTCTTCTAGGAAAAATTTCTATCATAAATTTAATTAAATTAGATATATGATAGCACAAAAACAGAGAATTATTGACCTATTGTATTGATTTCTGCAGTGGTGAGATGGAAAATTTGGTAATTTTTTAATGTCAGTTGTGAAGACAAAACTCTGACAGTGTCAACATGGTTTTGTTCCAAAGAAATCTGTAACAATAAATTTGTTGGAGTTATCAAATTATGTGGGAACTGCATTCAATAATGGGAATCAGGTTGACGTGATAGTTTTAGACTTGTTAAGGGCTTTCGATGTGGTTCGTTGTAGTCGATTGCTATAGAAATTAAGATATCTTGAACTACATGATTATATAGTAGCATGGTTTCCATCATATTTACACAACTGATTACACAAGCAAAGTGGAGAATTATCTTTTGAAAACATTCCAGTTTTGTAGAGGAGTTCTGCAAGGTTCTCGATTAGGACCGCTTTTGTTTATCATATATATAAATTATCTTTTCAAGGCTGTTAGGCAGCCTGGAAAACATCTCAGCATACAAGGTCTGTTCAAAAACTATCGGACCTTATTTTTTTCCGCGTAAACCAATGATGCGAGAGAGGCCTCCTTCGGTGGAGTTGTGGAGGGGACAGTCATGCACAGCCCTGAATTTTTTCCCGCCTGCAGGAAGCGTCAGTCGTTGGCAATCGGCGTATGAGTGAGGTCATGTAGTGCACTCTCGTCGGATTTCACTAAGCTGGAAAATGACTGAACAACGTGAGCAGCGATATTACATCAAATTTTGCCAAAAACCTTGGCGATACCCGAGTGTAAACCATTCGCAAGATTCAGCAGGCTTTCGGGGACGATCCTCGAGGCCAAAAAAAGCGCGGCAGGTCTGCAGCAATATCAAAGGTCATGTTGACAGTTTTTTCGACTCTCGTGGGGTGGTGTGTCGTGAGTACGCACCACAAGGCCAAACCATCCCAAAGGAGTACTACCAGGAGGTCCTTCGTCGTCTTTCCGATACAGTGCGATGCAAACGATGGGATCTGTGGTCGATCAAAACTTGGCAGCTCCATCGTGATAACGCATCCGCCCATTCTGCGCATCTGATTCGGGCTTTCGTCGCCAAACACAATACTCCCGTGGTTCGTCACGCTCCGTACTCTCTCCACATGGCTTCGTGTGACCTTTGGCTATTTCTCAAGCTGAAAATGCCGCTAAAAGAAACCCAAATTTAGTCGAGAGAAGACATCATGCGAAATGCGACGGACCGGCTGATAACCATTCCAAAAGATGCGTTCCAGCAGTGTTTCCAGCAATGGCAGGAACGCTGGGAGAAGTGTATACATTACCAAGGAGACTACTTTGAAGGGGATTAGGGTTTTGTACCTCAAATTTTTGCCGACCAAAGGTCCGATACTTTTTGAACAGACCTTGTATATTGATGACAAAATTACATAGAAATATTAAAAAATGCAGGATGTAAAAATTTTGCTCTTGATAGAGTGAATGACTGGCTGAAACTTCATTGTTTGAATGTGGATTATAAGAAGTGTAATGTAATGATGTCAAGTTATATTCCCAGATTTTTTGCAGTTTACTACATACAGGAATATGAGGAGAATATTAGAGATCTAGAGGTGTATTATGATACTAAATTTTCTTTTAATCCATATGGAAAAGATAACTACAACTGCTATTAGAACTTTAGGAATGATTTTTAATTTTTGAGACAATGTCTGGAAATAAATGTACTAAGATCTTTGAATTCAGCTATTGTTTGTAAAGATTTTATTTGTGAT
Source organism: Centruroides sculpturatus (assembly GCF_000671375.1). Lineage (NCBI taxonomy): Eukaryota > Metazoa > Arthropoda > Arachnida > Scorpiones > Buthidae > Centruroides > Centruroides sculpturatus. Next base: position 446,644 of record NW_019384756.1, on the reverse strand, counting down.
AGTGATCTAGAATACACAACTGATGACAATTAAACCTACAGTAGAAACAGTTAATAACTGTATTAGAAGATATTGTAGAAGGAAATTTATGTTAAATAAAGAAGAGGCCGAAATGTATTTTCCACCTTTACTGACACTTTGTAATATTCAATGTATACAGTTTTTAAGGTTTCTGTTACAGTCTCAAATTGAACCTCCTGCTTAATTAGAACAATTACATCTGCAAGTGCCTGTATCTACTAGGAACTATTTTAGATTTAAAATTCCTTTGTATAAATTTAATATTACTCAAAATATATCTATTCATAAACTTGCAGTTTTCTATAATCACTTTGGATGGCAGCTAGATTTGTTCAATTCTAAGTGACAGTTTAGCAATCACTACTTAAGATATTTAATATTGAACATTAAAATTAATGTGAAAATCATTTTTACATTTTTCAACTTTTTATTTATGTTTTGTTATGTATTAAATTCAATTCAAATGTTTTGTATGTATGTAAACATGTTAGGTTTTATTATGTTTCAATTTTTATGTTAAACAGACTTGTGATGGGGGGATTCCTGTATGCCAATTTGGTAAACAAATATATAGTGTCTAATTTGGTAGTATAATTAAGGGATTCTTGGTTTAAAACTTGACTAAATTCATATCATAGCAGATTGCAAATTGGAGTGCTACAATACGTTATGTTAAAGCACTAAAAATGTTAACTATTTCACAGTTTTTATTCCAAAACTAGCTGCAAGGACCTGCTTCACTGGGTTTTTATTTGTTCGTACATTTGTATGTAATATAGTTTCTTTTTATATATAAAAGACTGTTTTTCTAAGTAATCTAGCTGCAAGGACCCACATCGCTGGGCAAAAAGTAATGATAGTGAAGATTAAGATAATTACATTATAGCCAATCTTACCTGTTTTCACAGAATGCAAGAATTAGATTCCCCGTTTCCAGACTAATTACAGACCTGGTCCCGATTCTATTTCTGAACGTCTTCTGTTCACGTCAAGTCAAACGAACTATTTTCAACGTTTCTGGAACGTTTACAATTGTTCTATAATCGAACCAATATTCGAATTTTATGTTCAAATTTAATTCGAATTTGTTCGAACAAATTCGAACAAAACATTTGAAATAGAAAGCCACTTTCAACCACTTTCAAGCCCATATCTCCCGCACCCTTATAGCTATTGAGACGCAACCCCCCTGGTNACTAATTGTAAACTTATATATACCAACCTCTCATTGTATACTTTGTAATACTTTATGCTATAATGCATATTACTCTTACACTTTGTAAATGTAACTATAACATTTGCAATACCTAAAACATCTGTAAACTGGCTGTGCTTGTCAATTTATATATATATATATAGATGTAAACTAATAACAATTCTTGACTTACAAACACATTGCTGTAAGTCAAGATTACAAACACAAAACGATGGACAAAAGATTCAAGGAGTGTTTGGACATCTACCAAAGGAATCCACAGGAATTTTTGCATCAGTATGTGATCACAGATGAAACTTGGATCCACTATTATATCCCTGAAACTAAACAACAATCTAAATAGTGAAAACATACATCTTCACTAACTCCAAACGTGAAAATGGTTCCTTCAGCAGGGAAAGTCATGGCTTCCATTTTTTGGGGTGTTAAAGGAATTATCCTTAGTCTTAATCTTTTCCAAGTAGTCAATATCATTGTTGCTTACTATTGTGAAATGTTACAGAAATTGAAGACTACTATTACAGAGAAAAGGCCCCATATGAAGAAAATCCTTTTTCATCAAAATAATGCACCAGAACATTCTGCCTGCCTTACCCAGGAAAAACTTGTCAAACTTCACCTTCCCCATACATTCCAACTTGGCTCCTAGTGACTTTCATTTCTTCCAAACTTGAAGAAAATGCTGGCAGGCAGGAAATTTCACACAAATGAAGAGGTGATTGCTTCATTGCTGAGGTAAGCAGCTATTTTGCAGAACTAGATGAATCAGCTTTTTCTGTTTGAGTGAAGGCATTGGAATAAGTGTGTTATTCTAAGAGGAAATTATATCAAAAAATAAACAATTCTAACAGATTTTGTGTTTTGTTATACATGATTCTGAGAACTTTCCGAACCACTTGTGTACATCTTAATGAAGGAAGGAAGAAAAAATATTGTCTTGTGCAGTTGTTACTAGATCCAATACATTTTGTTTTAATTTACTTTCTATAAATGTTTTACATTTGATAATTTGAACAAACATACTTTTGTTATGTTCAAAGACTCTTGCAGTGTTCTTTCCAAGATAAACTGCAATGTGACAGACACTTCTGGATTACATGTTGTCCTTCAGGTTACTTCTAGTATTAGGAACACGTTAATCTAAAGCAGTATGTTAGTATGCAATAGGCAACAATAGCAGCAGACGATTACATCCCTCTCACACGCTGTTACAAATGCAGTGGTTATGGCCATCTAGCTAGTAAATGCAGTAAAACAACATTGTAGTCATTGCATGGGCAACCACAGCTACAAGGTTTGCCACATCCACAGTCAGGAACCGTGCTGTGTAAATTGTGCAAAGGCCAACAACACACTACCAGAAGGGAACAAACATAAGACCGCATATAAGGCCTCATAACCAAACACATGAAAATGCAAGCTGCCAGTAGGGTCAGCTATGAATAATACACCTCTTCACAATATGAATACAGGCAGCTATAAAATCATACAGATAATGCACAGAAATACAAAGCTGCCTGCTCCCTCCTCATTCACACTTCCAATGTATATGATACAGACATCATCATGATCCAAGAGCCCTACACTATTAACAACTATGATAGTCAAGTCAATGACTGGAAAGTCTATCCAGCTCAGGACACTGGCTATTGCATCAAGGCTGGTGGTATCATCAGGAACAAAAACATTACTGTCTGCCTCGTCTCCCAACACACCACAGAATACATTACCACCGTCTGTGTAACAGACAATAACACTCACCTTTACATATGTTCCGTCTACATTCCAGACACCACTAACATTGAGATGGCCATTAAAGATATTCATCACCTCCTAAACTCATACAAAGATAAACCTATCCTAATAGGAGGAGACTTCAATGCCAAGTCTGTAACCTGACATAGTCTAAAAGATGACTCTAGGGGTAATATAGTTAACAAAACCATGGCCCAATACAACCTTACACACTTGAACACCAGCATCCATCCAACCTACTCCTGTATCACAAGGGAAAGTTGGATCGACCTAACATTAGGAAACAGTCACATCACCCCTAGGGTTGACCAGTGTTATGCTACCGACATATATTCTGCCAGTGACCATAGATATATCTTCACTCAACTGAACACTACTAGTAATACTAATAATCACAATTTTCACTATACAGTAGAGCATCGTTTATCTGAATCAATTGGGGACTGGGGTTGTTCGGATAACTTATTTTTCAGATAACCGATTATGTACGAAAAAATATATTAACCTATCCCATGTTGAAATTTTTTTCCATTGCGTGTCGCTTTGCATTGAATTTTCGTTGATGTTAAGCCTAACATAAACTTTTTAAAATAATAATCGTGGCTATTGTATCGTTAAAAATTATTTTTTTATTTTTTACAAACAAAATAAATATATTGAAAAATTAAAAACAAAAAAAATTATACTTTAGAAGTTAATATAGTATCAAAAATGTTTGATTCAGCATGACACACAGTCCTTAGAAAAACATCACACAAAAGTGCCAGTGCTGCCAGCTAAAACACATACACAAACAAAAAAAAATATTGGATTAGCCTAAGACATAGCCAAAGATTGCAGTGCCACAGCACTAGTGAAAATTTAAATTTGCTGACTGGAATGCTTTCGGATAAACGACGCTCTACTGTACTTGCTCTAACTGGCACTAACTAATCTTCCAGTATAGAAATTGCTAGAGCAAGGACTGTTCACGATGAAGGATGAATGTTTCAAACTCTGAGTGTAAACATTTAGTTCCTGATAGCCTTAATCTTTTCAATGTAATTATCATATTTTGTATTTATTCTGTTACATATAACCCATTGTTTATTGTTTAACTTTCATACACATTGTCGTGCCCTTCCCAACACGCAAAAAATTTGTCTCACATATTATAACAATTCTCTTTTCTATATGAAACAACACATGTATACTTAATCTACTAATTGTAAACTTATAACATATATACCAACCTCTCATTGTAATACTTTATGCTATAATGCATATTACTCTTACACTTTGTAAATGTAACTATAACATTTGCAATACCTAAAACATCTGTAAACTGGCTGTGCTTACAGTTATGTAATGTTGGTTACGACATTAAAAAGATTTGTGTGTGTGTGTGCACTAACTGGCATTTATTCCGCGACACCTTCAATAACATTTGGGCTGGTACTCCTCATCACAATCACTGTACTCAGGACACCTTAGACCATCTTGTCACCAGCCTTACAAATACAATCACTAACTCTCACGTTATTGTGTCCGAGGTCAAACATTTTAAACACAAAAAGGTTCCTTGGTGGACCACTGAGCTAGAAAACAAGAAAAAAGTTGTTAGGAGATTAAGGAGGCAATTTAGGAATGAACAGGACCCGGATATTAAAGTCACACTTAGAGACCAGTACAGGCACAAACACAATGCTTACAAAACCCTTATAAATAAAACAAGGATTAACACTTGGAAGTACCAACACTTCTGTACCAACACTTGCAGTCGCAACCCCTAGTCTGAACCATACTACTTAGCTTGTAAGGAAAAACGCTAGTTCCAAACCCTAGTTCCACTATCCAGCTCTCTGATGGTTGCTACACTAACAACACAGAGAAACTATCAAGCACCTTCTCATTAGTCTTTACCCTTCGAATGATCCACAGCAGGATGACAGTACACAAGTGATCATCAGAAGTTCTACACTCTGCCTAACACAGATAATGACCATAATTTCACCTATATTGAGGTTTTGAATGCCATTCATTCGCTCACCGATAACAAAGTCCCTGGCCTTGATGGCATAACAACTAAGATGATTAAACACGTTTGAAGCCAATCCTACAGTGTTTGTAATTCTCTTCAATATCTGCTTGAATACTAGCCTTTTTCCTACTCAGTGGAAAAAGGCTAATGTTAATTGATTCCCAAACCCACCAGTGCTAACACTTACAAAAAATAGAGACTAATCTGCCTTCTCCCAACTCTGGGAAAAGTGTTAGATGGTCTAATGCAGTGTTTTTCAACCTTCTTGAATATGCGACCCCTTTACAAGTTAAAAACTTCTGGCGACCCCCTAGGGCCATATTAAAACTACATCAGTGATTTTAAAATCTACGTATTTAATTTTCTTTCTGTTGAGACCTAAATATCGATTGAAAAATCAATTGTACTGTAAAATAAACAGGTACAGCCTTCTCACTGAAATTGTAGTTTTTTTTATTGTAGTGTAGGTCTTACAAACACTTGTCTTTTTCTTTTACCCACGACCCCCAGGTTGAAAAACACTGGTCTAATGATTAATAGGATCACTTGGCATCTACATAAGTGTAGAGTCTTGTACCAGAATCAGTTTGGCTTCTCTAAAAACAAAGGTACTGTAGATGCCATCCATCAGGTTGTTAATTACATCCACCAGGCTAAGCTTAATAATCAGCGTACGGCAATAATCACTATTGACTTTAGAGGCGCCTTTGATCATGCCTGGTGGCCTTCTATTTTGCACACATTACACGCTCATCACAGCCCTCAAAATTTTTACAAACTTCTTCAATCTTAACTTAGCGACAGGAGGGCAGGTGTTTATACAACAAAAAATAATATAATCATACCCAACACTTGGAGCTGTCCTCAGGGATCCAGGTCTGGTCCTGGTCTCTGGAACATAGCCTATAACTCTATCCTGCACTTAAACGACACCCTACCTCCTGGCTGCTGCAAACAGGGCTATGTGGACGACACAATTATTCTAGCTTCACACAGGAACAGCGAACACTTACAGGACATATGCAATGACATTCTCAATAACATTCACCAGTGCAGTATTAAGCATAGGCAACCAACCCATTAACACAGACAAATGTGAAAGCATGATAGTTGGTAGGAATGCGCTACTCGTCAGGAAGCTTACCCTTTGAATAGGTGCTCACAGAATAAAGCAAACAACAGAAATTAAATATTTAGGTGTAATGCTTTCGGATAAACGATGCTCTACTGTACTTGCTCTAACTGGCACTAACTAATCTTCCAGTATAGAAATTGCTAGAGCAAGGACTGTTCACGATGAAGGATGAATGTTTCGAACTCTGAGTGTAAACATTTAGTTCCTGATAGCCTTAATCTTTTCAATGTACAGTAGTACCTCAGGATACGAAATTAATCCGTTCCGAAACTGAGATCGTATCATGAAAATGTCGTAAGGTGGATCATCTTTTCCCATACGATTACATGTAAAACCAAATAATTCGTTTTAACGCGAAAAACATACTCAAATTAAAGCCAAGTAATACATTTAAAAAAATAACTGTAGTAAGAAAAACAAATGAAAAATGAGAACTAATGTAACGTCGTATGGTGAGTTTTTGTTCGTATCGTGGAGCACAAATATGTTCGAATTTCATGTCGTATCCTGAAAATTTCGTATGCTGGGGCGTTCGTAACCTGAGGTACCACTGTAATTATCATATTTTGTATTTATTCTGTTACATATAACCCATTGTTTATTGTATAACTTTCATACACATTATTCTTGACAAGAGACTTAACTTCACACCCCACATCCAATGCTCTCATTAGTATTGCTAGGAACATATGGGGCCTTGGCCCTACCGCTACTAAGCTTATTTACAGGGGTGCAATTCAGCCAGCACTCCTCTATGCCGTACAGGTTTGGCAGCCACGTGGCCCTGGGGCCACGTGGCTGCCAAAGTCCATAACTGTAAAAAACTTATCTGTTCAAAGGATTGCAGCTCTCCGCATTTGTGAGGCTTATAGGACAACACCCACTAGTGCCCTTACGGTAATGTCAGGGTTGACCCCTATTGACTTATAAATTAAACACATTATTTGGCAGGAAAATCTCATCACCTTACCCTGGCGAGATTATAGCAAACTCGGATGTCAACAAAATGATTAGAGTAGGTAAGATTCCCTCAGTTTGACCTTGATTGATGATATCAAAAAATTCAGCATCGACAAAAATACCTTCCTGACTTACGATTACCACCCCTCTCACCAGCTTGCCCGACGTTTACTTCAGGTGATTATTCCATGTTTAGGATTTACACCAACGGTTCCAAGATGGGTGACAATGTGGGTGCTGCTTTTGTAGTTTACTCCAACTTAGGCCATGAGCTCCATAACATTTGCTTCCATCTAGGTACACACTGCTCAATAGCACAGGCAGAAACTTTAACTATTTATACGAGCTTAATTCACATTAGATGTAGGAAGGACAAAAGACACCACTTACACTATCGTATTTATTCTGACAGTAATAACAGGATTGCAAAGTTTAACTTTACACAGGATTGCAAAGTCTGATAGCCACTTAAAACTCATCCATCTCATACACCACATTCTCATACACTTAGACAACAACATTAGAATAGATTTCCAATGGGTCCCGGGTCATGCGGGGGTTCTCGACAATGAGACCACTGATCGTCTTGCCAAACAAGCTTCAAAGTCTTCAGTCACTAGAACCTTCAGTTACATTCCTATCTTATACATCAACAATCACGTCAAGAAACAAATCTTCATTCTGTGGCAAGACAGCTGGGACTGTGACACTACTAGTAGTCTCACGTACACTTTCATCCCTACTGTGATTCTTTGCCACTTTTACCCTAGTTACACCCTAACTCAGCTACTTGAAGGACACGGCAATTTTAAGCAATACTTGCATACAGGACATTCCAATTTTCAATGCTGAGCTTAATGTTTGTTAAAATTCGTTCCTTTTTTCAATGTTGAGGTAGCGCTGTTGTCAGCGCTGACTCAACGCACTCAGCACTCAACAGATATGTTGACTGCTACTTTCCAATGAATTGTGGGTAATTGGTAAGACATTTGAATGGAATCCATCTTGCTGAGAATGGAATTATGGGAACTAAGCACTTCGTGCTTGAGTTGGAACGTCGTTTATGACGTCAAATTGTTAACTTCAACACTCGTGTTGAAAATTGGAATGTCCTGATAGATTTAACCATTTAACCTTGGTTAAATGCAATTGTGGTATTCAGGGGGACACCACTTCACTTAGTTTTTCGCTGCAATAGGTACAATCACATTAGGGATAGTTTAATGAGAGCTGCTATTCTTGAAGGGTACAACAGGTCTTGTAACCCACACCAATTCATTCACATGCATACAATGTTCCATCATCTACTCGCTTTTATATCCCTTAGTGGGGCCCTTGAGAGCATTCGCTCCGGGGACACGGATGGCAATTAGCTTTCCCTTGCTTTGTTTCAACTGTCAGTATATAGCTGCCTTTCAACTTTGTATTTTAATTCTTATGTTCCATCTTCTTTTCGCTCTAAATTCGGTTAGTTTAAGTTGGTCCTAGTTGCAAGTTGGATTAGGGACTCTTAGCTTGATTTCTGGTTAGATTCATCCTAGGTTATGGTAGGTTAGTTTAGTTAGTGAGTAAGCTAATGTTCAAAAATAAACAAAATTTGGGATCTTGCGTGTTTGTCTTTTGTCCGTCTGTTCATCTCGTCTAGTTTGTCATCGTGTTCATTTTTTTCGCACTGTCTGTCTAGCTGTTAAGTAGTATTAATTAAGAATCATATTCACGTTCAGTTTCTGTAGCATTAAGTAGTTATAAGTCTTCCTACTAATAGCCACTTGGCACTAACTTCTACACTTAGCAATTCGTAGCGGCACTGGATCATTGGTGTTTGCTACACTCAGGTTTTCTTTTAGACCCTTCGGGGGAACTATGGCCTTGCAGCCTAAAAACTGCATGCCAACATCAAACAAAGGGTACTGTAGCCATACATACGCCATTCAGAGGGATCCTACCTTTCTCTACTATCTATCTCCTCTTCCCCTTACCCTCTTTTCCACTGGCTAAACGCCTCGTGTATGGCTGAAGTCTTTCTTGTACGTATGTTATGTAGAAAAGTATTGTCTTTAAATTGGTTCTATTCTAAATTCTTTTGTGAAAATTCAATATGCAAACAAGTTCTATTTAATGACATAAAATGAATTTTAATTTCTTTAATTTTTTACATTTTTTTACAGTAATTATTATAATGATTTTATTTGCAAATTAAACAGTATTTTTAAATTTTAATATGCAAAATATAAGTCTGTGCACCATTTATTTTAATGATGATTTTTGCTTATAGAAGAAGACTGTGATTTAATCCACAGAGACTTTGTAGAAACTATCATGAAAATGTTGAGTAAATAATAAATAAAACATTTTAAAATAGTTTATATTTTATAAATTAAAATGTAGAATTGGTGAAATCTCAGATGATGACAAAGTAGTTAACAATTTCTTAAAATGTATTAACGTTGCAGAATCAATGTTTTGAATACAAATAAAGGTCATTGCTCATTATCAAATGAATTTGGTCAACTGTCTGTGCACAGACTGGCCGAAGACATGTCCTGACACAGTTTGGAATCACTCATGTCATCAGCAAGTGCTGCTAAAATATCCAGAAGTAATTCTCTGCTAAGAAGATGAAATCTGGGTAATCGAGCCACCTGAAATAATATTTGTAAAAAAAAAAGATAATTTTAAAAATTAAGTTTTTTATTTATACATTATGTCAGAAAAAGAGCAAAAAATTGTACAAATTTATATGTAAATTATGATTTTCCTATTGATAGATATATAAGAAAGTATGAATTAATATTTGTGTACACCTCTAGAATTTTGCTCTGTCTTGTCCATATATAAAGTAAAACATATTAATATTTACCTTGGGAAAATGATGAACTATTAAATTTAGTGCATACTTTTTCATGTCTATTGCTTGTATTCGGTCAGCAGCTTCAAGTATCTGGAATAAAATTGATAAATAATTGTAATTGATAAATAGTGTATAAAAATATAATTGAAAAATGTTTTTGAAGAACAAAGAATATGAAATTATTAAATTTGACTCAATTCAGATTTTTGATATTCATATATTGAAGAAAAATATAATTTATTTTTGACAAGATATTAAGAAATAAAAAGTTTTTTCACAACATTACTGGGTATGTGTTCAAGATAATGGTGCATTTTGAATATATATTGTGCATGAACACTCTATACAGTACATTGTTGTATGCAATACTGGTCTTTTGCTTAACAATACAATATTCGACTTCACAAATCAAGTAAGTATTTAGAATTATCTGTAATGCTTTGCAATCACAGAATTATGCAAGTATCTCTTTTATGGGTCTATTCATATATCATTACAGAATAAATATATGAAATCATTTATTCAATAGTAGAAATTCAATTATCTGAAATGATAAGAAAAAACCTAGAATGTATAGTATTGTGCATACCATGGAGTATAATAAACAGAGCCCAAACTCTCTTGTAACTGAAAGTTACTACATCTGTCAATTCTAGTGTCTCAAAACTAGGTCATGTACATATTATATTAAATTTTGCATAAAGTAATTTACTTTCTAATACAATAATTGCATTATAATATTTATATTTTATGAAAATTTTATATATATTAAATTTTATATCATTTTATGAAAGATTATTCTGTATATATAAGAACTGAGATTTAACCTATTGGAAAATACTATAATTTGTCATTTACTTAGGTGATTCAATAAGTACTAGCAAATCCAGGAATTTAATCTTTTGTGTAAAATAAGAATACTATATTAGATACAATACAGTGGTACCTCAGGATACGAAATTAATCCGTTCCGAAACTGAGATCGTATCATGAAAATGTCGTAAGGTGGATCATCTTTTCCCATACGATTACATGTAAAACCAAATAATTCGTTTTAACGCGAAAAACATACTCAAATTAAAGCCAAGTAATACATTTAAAAAAATAACTGTAGTAAGAAAAACAAATGAAAAATGAGAACTAATGTAACGTCGTATGGTGAGTTTTTGTTCGTATCGTGGAGCACAAATATGTTCGAATTTCATGTCGTATTCTGAAAATTTCATATGCTGGGGCGTTCGTAACCTGAGGTACCACTGTAACTTATAAAGAATACATCACTTGAGAACTGCAAAATTTTTAAATTTAAAATAACTAAAAAAAATACTTTATTCTATTCTAAAAATTAATTAAACATATTAATTGCTTAAAATATATGCTTACCTGAATTACATTTTCAAAGGTAACATTCATTTCAAGATTCTGTTTGCAGAAAGCCTAATTAAAAATTTAAAAATTAATGCAAATTAATTTTATTTATGTTTATATATTTATCATTTATTTAAGAATTAAGCTATCAAATTTATAATTAAATATTAATAGCTCACCTGCAAACGATTATTCGAGAAACCATAAAAATAAGGTGCTGAAAATAAATATCTGGTGGATATTGTTAAAGATTACATGCAATTTAAAAATATATAGTTTCCTTTATATATTATAAAATATGGAAATTATTTAAAATGAATGTCCACAAAAATATTTTATGATATGTGAAACTAATTGTCAAATATAAAACTTATTGAATAAGAAATAAATTTAAAGGCTAGTTCAAAAAGTTTTTGTCCTTTTTCAAATCAACAAGAATTTACTTTCAGAAACACAACATACATCGCAATGAACTGTCATCATGTTTCTCAACTTAATGACCCCAATCTTGCACTTATCTCAGTGATGCATCAGTTTCGGGAAGCATTCTGCAGAAAAATCCAAGCCCACATGCTTTGGGGAAGGTTTTCACATGTGTTTCAACTGCTGCATTGCAACTGAAACAACAGTCCTCCAAATGTTGTTTCAGATTACAAAACAAGTGAAAATTGCTGTTTGCAAAGTTGGGACTGTAAAAGATGACTCAATTATTCCCAATGATGTTTTTGCAGAAACTTGTGAGTTTGTTGGGCAATGTCAGAGTGAGCATTATCATTCAAGAAAAATACATAAATACTTAACAAGCCTGGCCTTCTTCTTTGTACTGCCTTCTGCAGCTTTGATAATGTTTGACATTATCATTTGGTATTGATTGTTTCACCATATGTACAAGTGAAAATCTTCCTCAAGGGACTTGAGCCTGATATTTTTGAGATTTTTGATATTTCAGAAACTGGTTCAGAAACTGATTTTTGATATTTTCAGAAACTGGTTCAGCACTGGAATAAGTGTTTGAATCATCAAGGTGAGTAGTAGTATAGTGATGACTTAACTCATTGATCTACTTTTTGAAGGTTCAGACTATTTACAAAAATTAAAACATTTTCGAGTCTTTTCTTATCTTTTTACACAACCATAGAAGTAACAGTTAAACAGCTTGAAGAAAAACTTAATTATCTATTATTTGTCAATTTAATGAAGATTTTTCTTCAAGCCATTTAACTGTTATTTCTATGATTGTGTAAAAGGATAAGAAAAGACTAAAAAATGTTGTAATTTTTGTAAATAGTCTTAACCTTCAAATTGAAGATATCCTGGGTCAACATTGAGTATCATTGATCTACATTGATTAATGATATAAATGATCAATCAAGTCATTAATTTTATTTGTATGTATTTCTTTATTTATAACATTAATGGATATTTTCAAAATAATTCTATATTATCTCAATGAAATTGTATTTATTAAATTGTAAATTATTTTTGACATTCTGTACACACTTTTTCTAATTATGACATAAGTATCATTCAAAAAAATATGAAGTGTTAATCATACAATGATAATTATTGATAATATACATAAAATAAATTCCTTCTTGGGTTTACTGTGATTAATTCATAAATTTATATTTTATTGGTGTTGTTTAATTTTTATTACTGAATTATTTATTTCAATTGAATTACAGTAGAGCTTCGTTTATCCGAAAGTCGGTCAACTGAAATGTCGGTTAACTGAAAGTGTTCCAGTCGGCAAATTTAAATTTCTGCTAGTACTGTGGCACTGCAACCTTTGGCTATGTCTTGGGCTACTCCAATATATTTTTTTGGGTGTGTGTATTTTAGCTGGCAACACTAGCACTTTTATGTGGTGTTTTTCTGAGGACTGTGTGTTGGTACGTGTGTCGTGCTGAATCAAACCTTTTTGATACTAGATTAACTTCTAAAGTATATTCTTTTTTTGTTTTTATATTTTTCAATATATTTATTTTGTTTGTACAAAATAAATAAATAATTTTTAACGATACAATAGTCATGATTATTATTATTATTATAAAAATGTTCATTAGGCTTAACATTGATGAAAATTCAACGCAAAGCGACATGCAACGAAGAAAAATTTCAACATGGGATAGGTTAATATAATTTTTCATACATAATCGGTTATCTGAACAATCCCAGCCCCCAATTGATTCGGATAAACGTTGCTCTACTGTATTACTTTATAAAATTGTTAATCATATATCTAAGAAATATTAAATATAAATATATATTTAAAAGATACAGAGAATCTTCTGGTGGCATTGTCACATCACCATAATAAATGTATCGTAATAATGTATTAAAAGACTGCATTGATGGTATCATTTCACCAATAGCAATCTATACTTAAAGAAAATAATAGTTACATAAACTGTCAAAAAATTAATTATATCTAACTTAATTACTGCAAATAAACCCACAGTTACTGTATTGTTATCTGGCATAAAAGAACGAAACATGGCTTCAAAGTAACTACATCTTGCAGCAAGAATAGCTTTGTGAGCTGGAATAGGATGGCCATCCAATAATAAAATTATATCACAAAAATCTTTTCCAGTACTTTTTAAAAATAATTCCATATCTTGTTCTAATGTTGTTCCTAAAATGAATTAAAATAATTAGATAGTCATTTTTACATCAAGAAATTTATGAAATGAATAATGTGTGTTAGTTGATTACATCTGAATACTTGAATATCCAAGGAAAAAATGAATATATAACATTCATTAGTAATGGTAATAAAATGTATTCTACATTTTATATATGAGTATTCTACAATATACCTAATGTACATGTTCTGCAATAATATGTAAAAAAAAAACTGTTTCTTTAAACAAAAATGGCTAAAAGGACAAGTTTTTGAAAATACTGTGGAATCCAGTTATTGTTACAGATAATATTATCAATCAGCTATTGTTATCAGTCCCAAAATACTGTATAAAATTAAAAATAATCCACCTATTATAATCAAACTTTGGCTATTATTATCAATTGTAATAATTACACTTAGGGACAAACAATAACAATTCATAGAAAAGTCATACTAAAAGGACCTTTTCTTTAAAACTTACTTTTAGTTGAAACATACCTTTTATCTTTTATATACTGTAAGGGCATGACAAGAATTCTTAGAAAATACATGTATTGTATATCTTTACTTGAAGTGTGCCTTTGGGAATAAACATTCGTGTTGCAATTTTATCCAGTTTAATTTTGTGATCTGTTGAGTTCAAAGTAATTGTTTATAAGAAATGTAGCATATATAAACAAGTAATGTTGTATTAATTGTAAAGTTTGTGATAAATATAAATTGTACACATTAATACTGTAATTTCTGTAATACAGTGGAACCCCGGTTAACGAACTTAATCCGTTCCGCGACTCCGTTCGTTAACTGAATTGTTCGTTAACCGAAGCAATTTTTCCCATAGAAATTAATGCAAATGCAATTAATCCGTTCTAATCTCCAAAATTTTTGTGATTTTATTTGTAATATACAGTAATTTTCTTTGATGAAAATGTAGGAAAACGTAGTATCTATCATTACAGCAACAAACATGTAAACTTTGTTTAATAAAATAGCACTGTACATACCTTCGTTTGTTGTAGTTGGTGGCAGAAAAGTGGAGATATACGAACCTTAATGCTTAGAAGGGGAATCCCCTCCAAAAAATAATGGGTAGCACTTCATTGGAAGATTCTTAGAGTCGAAGTCTCTTTCGGAAAAAAAACCCACCAGTGGCTAAGTGGTCTTCGTACCTTGAACACGGGGAGTTCGTTCGTGGGTTCGCACCTCGCTCAGACGGGCTGGCCACGTGGAGTTTTCCGGGTTTTCTCCACGTCTGTAACGCCTAAATAGGGGCCAGTTTCCCTTAAAAACACCTCCCAGAAGGCATTCCCCTAGGCAGATCGCCCAAGTGTTGCGTTGCCATAACTTAACAAACAAACAAACTCTTTCCGTAAGGAACAAGAAATTGATCTAAAGTTGATTGTCTTACTCTTTTAATCAAAATTTTTCTCAAATGCGATAGCGCATTGTCGTTTATATTGCGTTGTCGTTTTCTATTGCCACTATGACTTTTTTCTTTCTTGGATGCCATATTGATTAAATATATAAATCACAAAACTGAAAAAAGAAGTATAGCACAAACACTCGGAAAAGCAATGCTTAACTCGCGCATGCCTAACACCAACTAAAATTTGACACAAAATACCGTTACGTTCGTTATCCGAGACAAAATTTTTGCAAAATAAAAGTTTGTTAACCGATTTGGTCGTTAACCAGGACGTTCGTTAACCGGGGTTCCACTGTATATTGAATTCAATAATGCAAATTTTTTTTATCTACTTAATGTTATCAGCTGGTTACATTATCAAAAGTTGAAAGTCTCAAAGTGATCATAATTAGTGGATTCCACTGTATTTTGATTTAATTAACTTACAAGGAGATGGCTTGACGTTGGGGTCTCCAATTTTGATCAAAATTGGTGAGGTTATAGTGCATCCCCAACAACTAACTTGTGCATTAAGGTGCAATACTCAAAATTAAAGGAGAAAATTGAACTTGAAAATTTCAAATCACTTAAAACCTTTAGAATATCTCTCATTTCTATAGTGGCCAGTGTCTTGGTGGGGGTGTGCTGGTTGGTGAGATTGGTGTTTTGAATCTCAGAGGTATTAATGTATTTTTTTAATATGAAACTATAATTTTTAATTTATTCTTAATATTTTTAAACTTATTATATTTATTTAAAAGTTATTTTGAAATACTCAGTACAGTACATATGAGATTCATACCAACATTTATTTGTACTTTATTTTGGAAAAGGATTAGATTTAAACAAAATTTAATCTAAACAAAATCTAACCAACTGAATAAAAAGATGAAAAATTTGCCTAGTGTTTGAAAGTTGTCATTACATTGTGTCTGTGTAAGCAACAAAGTATACAACACGTAAATGAAAGTGTAAGCAACACGGTTTCATTAGAATAAAAAAAAAATTAAACAAAATTATTATTATTCAAGGCCAATTTTGTTAATGAAAGATTTTTATCAATATTGTTCAATCTGTGCTTTCTGTGAGCACAATTTTGTGGATGATAGTTGTCATAGAAGCATGTGAAACAATAAACTTTTCTGCAGTGTGCACATTGAATAAATTCAGATTTTCACAATAAGAAGATTTATGTATGTCACTGGAAAAACAAACTGTTTAAAAGCATTCCTCCATCATCAACTTATTTGAAGGAGAATCACATTGGAAAATATCAGAGCATTTACCACCTTCACAATTTCTGAAATTGTTGAAGAACCCTTGGATGCAATTAAGTCTTGATTTTGAAGAATCTTTTGCAATATTGTTCACAGTGATTCTTCTGCAGAACAAATTTCTATGCTATTGATGTTAACATTAGATATCAAAGCCATCTTTTCATTCTTTAGTGAACAAAGATGCAATTATAGACACATTTAGGCTAAACAATGACTTTGTTGCCAGAGTAAGTATGTTCTGTACATGAAAATACAGAAAATGTTTTGTTTTAAATAAATATTGTTAGGCAGCATTTGTTAATTGCTTTTGACATTGACTTGTTACTGGAAACAAATGGATTTTATTATTTTATTACCCTGTTTATTGTGCATTTGTAGTTTTCTAAAAATAAATCAGTTTTTCTCTCTGACAATATTATAAATTTAAAAACACCAAGAATAAATTAAAAATTATAGTTTTGTATAGGAAATAAATACATTAATACATCCGAGATTCAAAACATGAACCTCATGATTACAAAACCGGTGTGCCCCTACCAAGCCACTGGCCACTGTATAAATCAGAGAAATTCTGAAGGCTTTAAGTAATTTGCAATTTTCAATCTCAGTTTTCTTCTTTAATATTAGTGTTGTGCCTTATAGCTTAGCAAATGTCAATCATTGGGGATGCACTATATTCTCAATGAGTTTGATCAAAATCAGGGACTCCAACATCATGCCGTCCCCTTGTTAGTATCTCAAAAGAATTATTGTAAAATTGTCATTGTGCTTAGAATTAGATTATAGGACACTGATTCTTAAATAATATAGTAAAATTTATTTACATATGAATTCTATTAAAGTTCAATTTCAAAAATAATTTAAATACGTACCAGGAGTATCAAATTGTGGTTCCATTAATGGTCTTACAACAGGCATTTGTCTTCTTCGTATAATTTCTACCATTAATGGTTGAGCAATTGTTTCAAATTCTTTGCTCATTACTATTTGATTATAATTTCCTTCTTTTACTATAAATTTCAAACAAAATTCCTTAAAAAGAAAAACAATTTGTTACATAACTAAAATATAAAACACAGAATTATAAACTAAATAATTAATATACCAGTAAATCAAACCAGTTAAACAAACACCAAAAATATTTAATATATCAAATGTTTTCTTCTGTATTAATCAGACATCCTCAGGTTACATAAGCCTATTCAAGAACAGAGCACCAAAATGAATACAGAACTCAAACTGAATTTTTAAATGGCCAAGGTTCAGGCATTTGCACTACTTAGAGAATGTATATTATAAAAAAAAATAAATAAACATTATGTAATTAATAAAATAAGACTATCTTAATTAATACAGACTTAAGAGCATACATGGAGTAATTTACTATAGTTTAAACCATGCTCTCCATGCCATTGACAGACTGTCTAATTTCCTGAAGTTTACTGAAGAGCAATGTTATAGTTTTTATAATACTATATTTGTTCTTTGATGCAAAAGTCAAGAATCTCTTGGATCAAAGAATAGAACATTCATTAATATACATTGGAGTGACAAAGGTTCTTGACACTTGCATCAAAGAACAAATATTATATTATAAAAAACTCTGTAATATTGCTCTGGCATGTACACAAGTGATGATAACATTCTGGTTGCATATTATAATACCAGACTGCTATACTATGTAGTAGATCTGGCATGTTTAAAATACCTGGTCACTCTAGAAATTTATAGGGCTACGAAAAATTGGATTGCCATCAACTTCAGGAAATCAGACAATCTGTCAATGGCTTGGAGAGCGCAGTTTGAACTATAGGAAATTACTCCATGTATGCTCTTAAGTCCGTATTAATTAAAATAGTCTTATTTTATTAATTACATAACATTTATTCATTTATTTTTCTTTATGATATACATTCTGAGTAGGGTGCATGCCTGAACCTCAACTGTTTAAAAATTTGATTTGGTGTTTTATTCTTTACTAGGCTTATTATTGATTGATACAGATGAAAATGCTCATTGTATTAAATATTTTTTTGTTTGTTTAACTGGTTTGGTGCACTGATGTGTTTTTAGATAATATAATAGTTCTTAAGGTGTTTAATTAATAATTAATTTAAATTTATCTTAATTTTCTTTTTCTTCCTCATTTGTTTAGAAGATATGATAAAAATTTTGCCTATTAGAAGAATATTAAATAGACAATATTTTACTATAAATTTACAACCACCAATATGTAATTAATAAATATAGAATTAACAATTCATTGGAATTTAATTCTTAAAATATAAATTTTCACATTCATTATTTTATTTTATTCAGTTAAATTGATTTGATATTAGAGAGGTTTTTAGAAATTTTATCATCATCATCTTGTAAATGTTCTGTTCAAATATTCTGTGAACAAGAAGAGAATATAGTAATGAAATGAAACATTCACAACAATTATTTTTCTCAAAAATGTTTCAGCATATTTAAAGATTTTATAATTTGTTATTTTTAATTTTGATATATTATCTGTGATATTTTTAAATCTTAATTTTAATAAGAATAAATTAGTTATATATAAGAAAAAAATAAAATCTATAAAAAAATATTAAGGTTTAAAATGTCTAATCTCCACATACACAAATCTGATTAAGTTGATCTGCGAGTTTTGTAAAGCAATAATAATTTGTGTAAATGTCATACAAATTTTATATATTTCTAACAAAATTGATTTTTTCTTCTTAAACACTTTCAGCATACATAATATAATAATTTTCTTTTAAATCTACATATAGATATAAATAAAGTGTAAGAAATAAAATACTTTTCCAATTAATCTTTCTAATTTGAATATTCTTTAAACATTAGAAGAATTTTTCTATAAATTTTAAATATTTTTCTGCATGTTTAAAAGTAAGTTATATAATGTCTATGTTCTGATTAGTCTTAAATCTAAATTTCATAGATGCTTGTAGAAAAGTTTGTTTAGTAAGAACAGGAGTGATAAAATTTGAGGCTTTAATTTATAATAAACAATATCTGTAGAGTAATATTTGAGATCATTTGAACTTGGATTAGTAATTATTTGAAGATATACTTTACATTCAACCAAACATCCCACATATAATTTTATGATTTAGTATGGCAGTTCCATATTTATGTAAAAGAAAATATGATTCATACAATAGCCTTTCAATGTATAATCATGGTAATAATAAATACATATATATATATAAACTATTAAACTCTCTTAATCACTGTAATAATGTTTAAATGCTTAAATATAAAAAAAAATCTCATAAAATCAGTTTAAGACATTATATCATCCACCTTTCTTTTAAAATAATCATGTTATAAATATAATAATTAAGATTTAACTAATAAGTAATGAATGTTAATTAAATAATCAAATAAAGAAAGATGTACTGTATTACAAAATAAGTGATGATATTCACAAGAAATGAAAATCTGATTTATGGAGTTAAGTAGGACAGTTTTTTTACCTCCATTTACATACAATGTTTTATACAGTATATAAATATATTGAGATAATTTATGAAATAAATTCAGTAACTAATATTAATTTTTTTTGTTTTCATTTATATTTGTAGACATAAATCAATGTCAAGAATTTTTAAGTGATTTGATACAATTATTAGATTTTTTAAATTATTTTTCATCACATTTTAGCAGAGTTAACATAGTATTAGATTTTTAAAAAAATATTTATTTTAAAATATCATTTACTTTTATAAAATCAAGTTTTAATCCAGATGCATTCTGCAGAGCCACTAATACATTTCTATGATTAATTGCAGCTTCAAGATATTGAACACAGAGTTGTTCCAATCTCTTCATATGAAACTAAAATAAAAAATATATATCTGCATTAATATGTATAAAATGACTCAATTTTATTGGATTATTCCGTAACTTACTTGAACAGCTAATCTATAAACATCCATCATAAGAAGAACAATTCTATTGCTCAGCATATCTTTTCCTAAATTAAGGAAATTCATTATTTTATATATATTTTAAATAAATGTAAATAAATTAAAATCATAAATATACCAGTAAATTTTACAAAACGTTAATCACTGAATGTCAATCTAAATATTAATATATAAAATTACTTGTCCTGACTGACTGAGTCACTGATTCATCATTGCCCAGAGCAAACCGCTAAACCTAAAGAGGTGAAATTTGGTACATAGTTAGTGCACGTTTTCATGATGTACTCTAAGAGGGATTTTTCGAAATTCCCTGCAGGGGGGAGAGGGAGAGCATTAAGGCTTAACTGGAAGAATGGCTTCTACTGTACTTTTTAGATGTGATTTTTTGTTTTCAACTACATTTAGTCTTCATTGAGTACTTAGGTGTATTAAATTGATAACATTTCAGACATTGTTATAAATATTTTTATGTATTCCGATTTTTTAACCAAATGTTTGAACCATTTTAAATTCGAATTTGTTATTGCATATTGGTTCGATTATAGAATGATTGTAAACATTCCAGAAAATTGATCTATGGAACATAAAAATTATGACAAAATGTAAATGTTGATTAATTATTAATTCGTCAAAAACAACCTGAGCAGAAATAACACAACAAAAAAAAACTGTTATTATGAACAGAAGGGTGAATGAAGGTAAGTTTAGGCAACAAGAGTTTGAATTTTAAATTATGAAGGTGATTTGCTAGTCATTTCAAGGGGTAAAAAATGTATTCAGTATTCTTGCATTTATAATGTTATTTATGATCTAAGTGACTAATAAAAATTGATATAGTGATTTGTCTACTTTGTATTTATTGAGTAGGTGTAATTTTTTGAACACTTTTGCTTTTTTCAATAAATGATTTATTAAAAATTACTTTAGCCACTACAAAGCTGTTAAGAACATAAATGCGAGAAAACGGAATAGATTCCTACACTCTAAAGTGGTCAGCAAATCGCATTTGTGACACTGTCTTAACCTTAAAACTTTTTTTTTGTTACTACTGTACTACAATTCTTGTTGAATGAATGAATAACTTCAGAAAAGTTTACGCTTTCTCAGTTTACACTTAATTCCAACAAAAAGATGCAAGTTTAATAATGTTAATATGTATGATGATAAATGGTGATTGACAAGTTAACCAGATTAATCTTCTCTAACAGATAAAGAATATTGTTCCAGTTTTTACAACCTGCCTCCTACCCTATTCCTATTTTTAGTCAGTCTTTATTCAATGCCTACGGTCACAATTCATACTTTTGAAAGCGTATTTGAACTGATTCTCTGTTTTAGTTTTAAAATATTTCATACATAATTAATTATTTCAGAATATTGAAGATAAAACTGTGTTTTTGTGAGGTAGGTTTATGGACAAATGGACAACGGCATCCATTATTTAGTGTGTCTGCTATTTAGAGGTGAATATTATAGATGTCCTATTTGAAGGGTCTGGGGATTGTAAAAAATGTTTGTTAAGTAAAGGTATCTGTTAATAGAAGCTTCATTGTATTTAATCATTGTTTTATTGACTTGAAAAAATTCATTCTTGACTAAACTAGTTACAACAGTAGAGATCTTATCTAATAATAAATTTTTGCCATAACCAATTTCAATTTTTAATATATTATTAAAAATCAAAATTTGAAAAATTTAAATAGTTATTTAATAACAAATTAATTTTTGAATTTATATATTAGCATTAACTCATAGTTATTGTATTTATTTTTATAAAAATATCGATTAAATAATGAGAAAATGAAATTTATGACTTTAAATAAATATAGAAATTATTGAAATAAAATTATTATTTTATTAGGTTTTCTTTAGTTAAAAACTTACCTAAAGTATTTTCAATTTGATCATGAGAAAAATCTCTTGGCACCCATCCACCTAATTACCAAAATAAAATATTTTTATAGTAACTATGTTACAACTTTTATAAATGAATATATCATATCAAGAGAAAGCCACTCACTCTTTTTGGTGGGATCAATACGATCAGTATAAATATATGTAAGAACAAGTTCAAATGCTTCTGGAACAGCATCTTTCAACCGGACTTGTAGCATCGGAGGAGAATGCATCTGATGACCAACTGGCAAATTTCTTTCCAATTGCTAGTGATATAAATAAGCATTGCTTATATAAAAAATGAGTTTAAAACTGAAGTTACAGGCTATTATTCCAAATCTGACAAATGAACATTGCAAGTTTTGAACATTAGTTGAATATAATTTTTTCAATGGAATTTAAAATGTGCAAGAAATGTTCAAAATAAACAGAAGAAAAACCTTGCAGAAGTTGAAACCTCAAATGAAACATTTAAAATTTAAACAGGTGAAAAAACAAAAACAAATATACAATAAAATAAAAAATATGCAAATCATAGATGGACTACAATTCAAAGAAGGATTTCCATGCTTTAGAGATGATGTTACTGTTTTTAAAGTTAATTCTATGCAATACATTTTTAATTGCTCTGAGAGTTTTAAGCAGACACTGTCTTGTAGGACATATTATAGAGCTAAATCTCAACAAACTTCTACTCCTGGATATTTTATATATGTGGACAATGCAGTGGTGCATGATTCCTTCCTAATGTCCATTTTATGCCCATGCAACCATGATGTGAGTGAAGTTACTGTTCATCAACATAATATTGCTGAAGACACAAGGTTAGTATGAATTAAATTTGCTTGTATATTTAAACACAAATATATGTGCTAATTATAAAATATTAGAAAAGTAATTAAAATAATGGAAAAAATTATTTTTTAATACATAATTTTTCAGTTTTTGTACAAACTTTTAAAATTTTTACAAAAATTATATTATTTTAATATAAAT
>NW_019384756.1:364080-415345 GCF_000671375.1 Centruroides sculpturatus | reverse complement strand
GGCCTACTGTAGACCTGTTCACGCCATACTGCCCAGCAACATTAGGTATCTTCTGCCCACTCTCTACCTTTGCTATTATACTCTCACCTTTCGAAAAGAAAAACAGACGCAAAACTTAACGAGTGCCTACCCGACAGTCTCGCGAATACATAAAAGAATTATTTTGTCAGAAAAATAAAAGGCTGGAATTACAAGGGAGAGTTTCAAAGTTCGGAAGAATACTATATGATCGGTATATACCGGCTTGAGCGTCGATGTCGACGTTTCCCACACTCCGAAAAGTTTCGAATTGTTTCCTGAAGACATAGGAAGACCAATCGGTATTCACTATTTTACATCGCTTCTTCTTGTGTTTGTTCCGTGAGGTGTTCGTTATCCGATCATGTGTTCGTTGTCCGAACATAAAAATCTTTTGCGAAAGTGTTCGTTATCCGATCTGTTCGTTAACCGATCACCCACTGTACTGCATAATACTCATAATTCTTATTCTTTCATTTCTTTGATATAACTGTGAGAATTTAAGCCCTTTTGTGAATTTTAAAGCTTCAATTTTTTCAATCATTATTTCCCTTCTTCCTCTGTTTCCCCCCCTTTGTGGGAGGTTGAAAGGAGACCTTTCAACCCTTCAATTTTCTGCATCATTTCAAGAAGTGACCCTTTTCACTTTCAAATATGTCACAGATGACAGGAAAGGTTCTCCCCTCATGACTGGGGATTGTTCATTTCCACCTTTGTTACGATCTACAAATAACTAGCCAATTACCAAAAACCTGAACTTGTTACTTGGTAGAGGGTAACAAAATGGTCACTGACAAGGGGAGTCCGAACCGAACAAACCCACACACTTTCTATTTTGTCCGATTTTAATGTTGATAAAACCAATCAGATGACCCACCAAATGAACGATTATTACTAAGGTTGCATTATATACCCTGACCTTAACCACATCCAGCAATTAATTCAGGTTGTTTGACAGCTGTTATCAATTTTATGGAATCATACCAGATAGAAAGAGGTAATAAATTTGTCGAAACGTTTGATTTCTGACAATTAACATAAACAACACCCAGACGCAAATTGAACTTAGACAGGATTGCATCAGAACTTTCCCTGGTAGTTTTCCTCCCAGAACGGGTATAAAAAGGGGTCACACCTGCGCCTCAGGGTGATCACCGTAGGGAAGCCTCCAGGCCGGTAATGATTTGGACCCCTGCTCCACTCTCCTTAAGGAAGACTGCTCAGAACTTAATCCGCCACAGCATAAGAGGTAATTACTTTGAGAAAATAAACTCTCTCTCTCGGTTATAAGCTAGATTAAGGTTAATTTAACTTAAAGAATTTTGGGACCAATAAAGATCCAGAACTTAGATGGTCTATTGGTAAGAGTGAAGTAATCATTGTTGCAACCTAGAGATTTTTTTTAACTATTTCCATCTATTGTATGTATTTGCTTTTGTACTTGCTTTGTATAATTTTTGTTGTTTATTAAATATGTGTCATCCTTGAGTATAGCCGACACCTTATCACAACCTCGCTAACCCTCCCACTCGTTTACAACATAGGCCATCCCCTGACAAAGAAACCGATAAGAAGGGACGAGCTCACCGCTCTACACCCCCATGGTTCACATAACCATTAACTAATTCATTAGCATGTTTTCGTAGAATTCCGATATTTAAAAGTTATTGATATACTTAACATTATTTTGATATTAACCCATTATCATATGCACTTATTTTTTAACAAATGTACATGCATAAGGCAGCAATTCCCCACTGATTTTTCAGATATTTACACTGCAAATAATTGCTGTTTCTCAAATTTGATAATTTTGAAAAATCCTGTAATATGTCTTCTCTACACATGAAAAATTTCAATGCCATATGTGTTTACTTTATTGAGATATTGTTCTGCATTTGAGGACATTGCAAGGGACATTGTTCATGACAATGAGCAAATGATTTTTCTGTAATTTTTGGGCATGAAATAAAGCTGCAAAATACAGTAGAGTGTCGATTTTCCGAAAGTCAATCATCCGAAAGCATTCCAGTCGGCAAATTTAAATTTTCGCCAGTGCTGTGGCGCTTCAATCTTTGTCTATGTCTTGGGCTACTCAAATATTTTACGTTTTTGATACTAAATTAACATCTGAAGNAGATAGCAAATATCTCATAAAATATTTATTCTGTGAAAAGCAATAATCATGGAAATATTAATTTCTATTTTCTATGAGATCTTTTATTTATATTTCCTATGTTTTAGTTTTTAATTTATAGTTAATCTCATGCAAAAATATAGACATGACTTCTTAAGAAAAACAAAAATTTATTTTTTGTTACAAAAAAGAATCAAAAATTTTTAACTTTTGATAGCTAGCAGAAATTGTTTCACTAGATAGCAAAACCATGTTTTTCTGTTACATATTAAAAATTTAGGTAATGTAAAAATAAAATAAAAAATAACAAGTTAACAAATGTTTTAGAATAATGTAAAATAAAGCTGAGCTTTATTTCATATTATTTTTAATAATCAAACATAACTAAAATAAATAACAATTTTAAATAATGCTCAATTTGTTAAAAATTGTAAAATATTCAAATTTAAGATGTAAGCTGAAGTTGTCATGAATCAGGTTGAAAACATTTCTTATTTCTCAGTTAAAAGTTTTGGCTTGCTGAAATAAGTAGTTTGGTATTGATAGGTATTAGAATTTTGCTAAGTTACTGTTAACAATCATAAAGTTATTTTTGTTTTTATTTATTTACTTCCTGACACAGTATAATTATTGTTTTGAGAGATTTCTGAATATATGTACTGTACAAACAAATTAAAAAACCCATATATGAGACATTAGTTACATAAATTATTTTGTAAATTTTTGCCATGTCTGGAAAAGTTGAAATTTTTCATTGCTGTAAGAAATGTTTCTAAATTATTTAAATATAATATATGTGGAATATCTTTGATCTGGAAGACATTCTCTAACATCCAGGGTTAAACAGCGGCTGAAACATGAGAGAACAGAGCTTTACCAGAGTGCCTTTATAAGTCAAAACAGTTTAAAAAATTTATGTCTTGTGAGAATGAACATGTGGTACTATTTTATTTAAAAAATTATGAATGCAAGATCTGTACAGAAAATTTGTGAACTTTGCAAATAGAAATTGTTTGCATTTACCTAGAAGCTAGTCAGCCTTTGAAGTAGTCCCCTCCTGAGTTGATGTACCAAATTCAACATATCTGCCATGAAAAGAATGCTATCTGAAATGCTTTCTTGGAGATGATGCAAAAGTCTGCTAGTGAATTTTCCTTAAGGCATCAATGGATTCAAAATGGCAACATTTGAGAGCAGAAAAATTTTTAATTTTTAATTTGGGGGAAAAAAAAAGAAGCATACTGAGGTTTAGTCTGGTGAATTTGGAGTTTGGAGAACAAGTGGCATCAAGTTCTTGTCAAAAAACTCTGTTATCAGCAGTGTTGTATAAACAAGAGCATCGTCATGATGCTGTTTTCTCCAAGCAGTTGGTCTTTTCTTCACAAAGACGTTTCATCACCACAAGATGGTATTCCTTATTTAATGTCTTCACTTCTAGAAGAAAATTCCTGTTGAATGACACCATCAGAATGAAACAAAACAGTGAGCAAGACCTCCACATTTGACCAAACTTATCACATCTTTTTGGGTTGTGATAAAGATTTTCCCACCCACTGTGATGACTGACACTTTGTTTCCATGTTATAACCATAGACCCATGTCTCATATCCAGTGATAATGTTTTTCATAAAATTTTTATCAAACCTAGCCTGTCCCAGTACTCTTCACTCAATTGCACTCACAGAAAGAAAATTGCAAAATGCAATCAACACATGTTTACACAAATGAATGTAACATAACAACAAATGAAGATAGAACAAACTGATTTCAGCAGATAGTAATAAGAACGTGCTGGTAGATGCTGTGCAAGCTGCGTTTGAATCCAATTCTTGGTTGGTGTGTAATTTTAAAAATTTGTGAACTTTCTAGACATATCTCCAATGTTGTATTGGGAGATGACTTTTCAATGCAAAAGTTGGAAACTTTGTTAGTGACTCTGATAGATTAAATAATTATTTATTTATATGAAAAACCAGAGACTCTGTGGCAAATACAAGAGGTAAACTATTTTCTTCACTTTGTGCAGATTTTTCTATATCTGTTTTAAAAGGCTTTACACTCCTCAAAAGTGAAACTATGTAACACTATGAAGGAATGCATTTAGCCATATGCAGGTTGCAGGACTGGTAAAAATGACAGAGATATGCAAATGATTAAGATTGCATATGCAACAGGTTCCCTGTTTCAAGCTATAAACACCAGCAGCTGGCTTGAGTCGTAAATGCTATCAGTGACAGTTTACAGCAGCTGAACTTTCAAAGAAGTGCAGAAAATGCATCAGAGATGACAGCAAGCTGAGTACCACCAGTTAATGCCTGGAAAATGAGACCATATCTTGGTGCTGTGCAACCTTGGTTTGTCAATGCACACAGTTGTCACACATGTTGGGCACAAGGTGAGTACCATTCAGCAATATGTGACAGGATGGATGCAAGAACATCTACAAACATGCTGGAGAGTGGATTGCACCAGTGCACAATAAAGTGCACAGACTGGCAGATTCACCAAATGGTCCATTGGGACCCATTCACCACAGCACATGACATCCAAAGCCACCTGTTACTGTCAACAAGTGCATCTTATTTAAATATGGTATTTATTAACAAAGATTTACAAAAACAATAAAAAGATAACCATGTTCAAAAGAAATCAAAAATATTCTGAGGGAGTATTTCAATCTTTGTATGGAATTAATCAAATAAAAGATAAAACTATTTTTATTGTTAATTTTTTATTCATTTAATTTCTTATTAATTCACTTTAACTTTTATTATAAATTTGAAGTTATAATAATAATTCTAGACTAAATATCTCTGCAGAAAGTTAATTCTGTTTTTGATTTTTGAGCTCTAATGGTGCAAACCTGAGTTGTTGTCAGACACAAATAAACTTACAAGTTATTATTATATAGTGTATATTTATTGCCTATTACACTACTACATTTAACATTTAATTACTATATCTTATTATCAGTGAGTTCAACCAACTGTTTAAACCTAAAAATAATTTTAATATACCATGTTAAATTGCATAAGTCAAAAAAATAAATAAATCATGGAATGACTGTATTTTATAATTCTGAATTTTAAACTTTCATTATGCTACTTTAAAATTGTTTAATTTCTTTCTTGGATTTAAGCATACTATTATTTAATTATTGATGTAATTTGTAAGAATATTAATTTCATTGCTCATGTATTAAGAAAGTAAATAAATGATGATGCAAATTTGTGAAAATTAAATAAAGATAAACTTTTCATCAATAAAAATTTATCCCTGTAAAGTATAGACTGCTATGGGTTATATGCAGGAAATTATAGTAAATAAATAATAAATGGACATTTTCTAAATATTTAAAAATATATTTCTTGAATGTAAAATAATCATAATAGATGTGCAAAATACACATTACTTTTCCATATGAAAAAAATCTTACATCTCTTTGTCTTTCTCGTGAATGAAGTATTTTCCCTCTAAGCCATTGTGATCGAGCAGCAACAAATAAACTATTAAACTCTCTTAATCACTGTAATAATGTTTAAATGCTTAAATATAAAAAAAAATCTCATAAAATCAGTTTAAGACATTATATCATCCACCTTTCTTTTAAAATAATCATGTTATAAATATAATAATTAAGATTTAACTAATAAGTAATGAATGTTAATTAAATAATCAAATAAAGAAAGATGTACTGTATTACAAAATAAGTGATGATATTCACAAGAAATGAAAATCTGATTTATGGAGTTAAGTAGGACAGTTTTTTTACCTCCATTTACATACAATGTTTTATACAGTATATAAATATATTGAGATAATTTATGAAATAAATTCAGTAACTAATATTAATTTTTTTTGTTTTCATTTATATTTGTAGACATAAATCAATGTCAAGAATTTTTAAGTGATTTGATACAATTATTAGATTTTTTAAATTATTTTTCATCACATTTTAGCAGAGTTAACATAGTATTAGATTTTTAAAAAAATATTTATTTTAAAATATCATTTACTTTTATAAAATCAAGTTTTAATCCAGATGCATTCTGCAGAGCCACTAATACATTTCTATGATTAATTGCAGCTTCAAGATATTGAACACAGAGTTGTTCCAATCTCTTCATATGAAACTAAAATAAAAAATATATATCTGCATTAATATGTATAAAATGACTCAATTTTATTGGATTATTCCGTAACTTACTTGAACAGCTAATCTATAAACATCCATCATAAGAAGAACAATTCTATTGCTCAGCATATCTTTTCCTAAATTAAGGAAATTCATTATTTTATATATATTTTAAATAAATGTAAATAAATTAAAATCATAAATATACCAGTAAATTTTACAAAACGTTAATCACTGAATGTCAATCTAAATATTAATATATAAAATTACTTGTCCTGACTGACTGAGTCACTGATTCATCATTGCCCAGAGCAAACCGCTAAACCTAAAGAGGTGAAATTTGGTACATAGTTAGTGCACGTTTTCATGATGTACTCTAAGAGGGATTTTTCGAAATTCCCTGCAGGGGGGAGAGGGAGAGCATTAAGGCTTAACTGGAAGAATGGCTTCTACTGTACTTTTTAGATGTGATTTTTTGTTTTCAACTACATTTAGTCTTCATTGAGTACTTAGGTGTATTAAATTGATAACATTTCAGACATTGTTATAAATATTTTTATGTATTCCGATTTTTTAACCAAATGTTTGAACCATTTTAAATTCGAATTTGTTATTGCATATTGGTTCGATTATAGAATGATTGTAAACATTCCAGAAAATTGATCAAATTGAAAACAGTTCATTTGATTCTCAGCGGTAGGTGTTATATAGCAATTACTATGGTTGTTGAAATACTGAATATAAATGAGGTTTGCTTGCAAAACCCCCGCGGGCAAAGTCACAGGTAATAGCTAATACATTATAAGAACATAAAAATATCTCAATTTTTACTTTTCTAAACAAACAATATTTTTCAAACTAATTAATAGAAAATTTTACAATGAATGCATTCATTTTATTTTTAAATTATTAATTATTACAGAAACAGATTAGAAAAAGTTTGTTTCTTTCAGATGATACTGTATTCATGTCAGGATACCTAATGCGTAAAGATGGAATTATTTTTGTTTACAATAGCCGAAATAAATTTAATTTACAAATAGAATCTGTAAGTGTATTGTTTTTTGTCAATCATCTTTTTTTTTTTTACTGATAATTCTATGTTTATCTTTATGTGAGTCTTAGATATTTTATCACTTTTTGTTCTATTTAATAGTTGCCTTTTATATTAATTAATATAAACTGATTACCATTCTTCATAATCTCTATTTGTATTATAATTCAATGACAACACAATATTCTCTGATATGACTAAATAAAGAGCTTAGTATGGCTGGGAAGCATCTTTAACATCATGCATAGTATTTTTAAAAAACTTATTAATTCATCAAGTATTTTGCAATCTGAGAAACACTTATTTCCATGTATGTTGGTTATTTTTATTACTACATATTTGCCTATAAACTTAATTAAAAATACAGTGTAACCCAGGGCGAGCAGCGTGACAGATGCTTAACGTTTCGCTTGAAATGTTTTACAGATATTAATGTATATAAACGTAATGGTAGTATCCTGTGCAGCATTTAATTGCTCAAATACATTCGTCAAAGGTAGTGGTGTCACATTTCATAGATAGTTGAAAAGCAAACAACATTATTATCATGTAGGAGAAGTGTGTTAGAAGATAATTCCAGAAATGATAATGAAATTTCGAAATTTTACATCCAAAATGATAACATAAGATTGTCGGAACATCAGTATTGCCAAAATATGAATTCGTATAAAAGGAGAAAACAGGTTAAGGAAAGAAATTCATTCAATAATCAAAGGAAAAGAACAAAACAGGAAGGAAAAACTGTCAGGACTCTATCAGCTTTGTTGTTGGAACTTAAAGAAAAGAATTTATTGCGTTATAAAGTATATTCCATACTTTCTGAGAGCTTCTCAGATTCAACTGTAGAAATATTGAACTGTATACAACATGAAAAAAATTTGGATTCTTACAGTGAAGTGAAAAGATTTCTTCAAAGTGTATATTATTATTCACCAAATAGCTATGAATATTTAAGAAATTTATATTGTTTGCCACAACTTTCAACCATAAGATCATGGTTTGCTTCTACATCAGGTAAGCCAGGATTTTCCAAAGAAATCTTGGATTCCATTGCAGCAAAAACAAAAAATATCAATCAAAATATTTATGCCGTATTAATGTTTGATGAAATACAAATAAAGAAGAAAGTGGATTGGGATCACAATCAATTTGTAGGACATGTAGATTTGGGTGAAAATATTGAAACGGGAGATTGTACTGAAGCAAAAGAAGTGATTATTTTTGTAATTGTAGGAATTAATGTAGATTGGAAAATTCCAATAGCATACTTCTTTATCGATAGATTAACTATTGAGGAAAAATGCAACTTAATAAACTT
Source organism: Centruroides sculpturatus (assembly GCF_000671375.1). Lineage (NCBI taxonomy): Eukaryota > Metazoa > Arthropoda > Arachnida > Scorpiones > Buthidae > Centruroides > Centruroides sculpturatus. Next base: position 406,683 of record NW_019384756.1, on the reverse strand, counting down.
GTGTTTAATTTTAATGCATAACATAGAAGTTAATATTGTTGGAATCACTTGCAATTGTCTGAAAGTAAATTTTAATTTAGCTGAAAGCTTAGGAGCAAAACTTAGTATTAATAGTATGTTACCTTGGTTTCCTCATCCAACAAGTAAACAAGATGTGTGCATCTTTTTTGATTCTTGTCATTTGTTAAAACTATTAAGAAATGTTTTTGCAGAAAGTAGAATATTAATTGATTATGAAGGCAAAGAAATCAAATGGGAGTTAATTGAAAAATTACAGATTTTATTGTCTAAAAAGTTAATCAAAAACTACAAACATTTTTATTATAAAAATTGTGAGTTGGCTGTTCAAGCATTGAGTTCTTCTGTAGCAGACATGCTTTTATCTTTAGAGGAGGATGTGCTCCATGAAGAATTTAGAGAAGTGGTTTCAACTACAGATTTCATCTATCTGATAGAAGGCTTAATTGATATTTGTAATTCTAAAAATATTCTTAGTCAACACTTAAAATCACCTTTACAAATTTCTAATAAACACATCTGGAAGCCATTTTTGTCGAAAGTGATAGCATATTTACTGGATTTAAGGAATTCAAAAAGAAAATTAATCCGTGATACAAATAAAAAAGTACCCATAGTTGGGTTCATTTCTTTCATAGTTTCGCTCGAACGTATCTTTGATAATTTAATCGCTACAAAAGAAATGAGGTATTTATTAACATACAAATTTAGTCTCAATCATTTACATGTGTGTCTTCATAGAATTTACAAGTGTATTAACTCATATGGTATTCTTTCTGCACTTGAATTCAAAAAAGCATTTGCTTCTTATATACAAGAGGAGTTGAAGCATCTATCAGATCACACTACTGCTCTTAAAACTATAGTTTTAGAAAGAACAGAAACTTCAATAAATGACGAAAGTGTATATATACTCGACCCTGTTATCTTTTCAGAGTATAGAAAATTGGATATTGATTATCCNGTTAAACTATTTTTTCGTACATAAATCGGTTATCTGAAATATCAGTTATACGAACAACCCCAGTCCCCAATTGATTCGGAAAATCGACGCTCTACTGTATTTAAATTGTTGAAGATCATAGTTGCCCAGAATATCTTACATGGCAATCTTCAAATCACTATTACCTTGAACACTTTTGTTCAAGGTAATAGTGATTTGAAGATTGCCATGTTGTTATATCATGCATAGCTGACAAATATCCATGATATCATGCCTAATTCTTGAAGCACTCATGACAGACTTCCACAATGTCATTTTTGATAACATCAGGTCTCTACAAATGACATCTAAGCATAAAATCACTGCCTTAGGCATGTGATTGCATGACAATAAAGAAAAATTGTATGAAATTGCAAGTATAAAGCAGCAATTTTTTGAGATTATGTGAGAAGCAGTAAAATTTTTTCTGACAAGAATTTTTAAGATGGATAACATGTACATGAGAATATCATGAAAGCACAGCTAATTTCAAGCAAAGTTAATTTGGTAAAACATGCCCACAAAAAACTAGTAGGTGTGCTACTACATTTGATCACAGGTTAAAATTGTATATTGCTGTTAAAACTGCAATTGCTACATAAATTGACTAGTAAACAAACAAATGAATTTAATTACATATTTTTAATTAATTAGATTTTTTTAGACAAATAGTTTTATTGTAAACAAACTCATTATTAGAAAGAACTTTATATAAATAATCAATAAAAGTATCTGGATATCAATAACTAATGGTGATTTCAGAACAAGCACTAACCTTTTACTTAATTAAAGTTCAAAAATTTTTCATTGTATGACTTTCAACAGGAGAGATTTCTAAATTTAAATTTATATTATGTGTATATATAGCCTATCTATATATTTATATATATATAGGCTATATATAAGATTAAACATTGCCGGACCTAAATAAAGAAAATGGCTTTAAATTTAAAATTTCAAGTGTTTGAATACACCTAAAGAGTCTGTGAAACATTGTTTTTATAAAGTGTTTTTTACAGATTTTACGTGAAAAAACAACCATAGAAAGTCTAAACAACTCTATTGTTTCATCATAATAACTTCTTATTGTCATATCATAACTAATTACAAAATAAAATTTCTTAATAAGAAAAATCAATCAGAGAACATAAGAAAAAAATTGATANAAAGTTAATCAAAAACTACAAACATTTTTATTATAAAAATTGCGAGTTGGCTGTTCAAGCATTGAGTTCTTCCGTAGCAGACATGCTTTTATCTTTAGAGGAGGATGTGCTCCATGAAGAATTTAGAGAAGTGGTTTCAACTACAGATTTCATCTATCTGATAGAAGGCTTAATTGATATTTGTAATTCTAAAAATATTCTTAGTCAACACTTAAAATCACCTTTACAAATGTCTAATAAACACATCTGGAAGCCATTTTTGTCGAAAGTGATAGCATATTTACTGGATTTAAGGAATTCAAAAAGAAAATTAATCCGTGATACAAATAAAAAAGTACCCATAGTTGGGTTCATTTCTTTCATAGTTTCGCTCGAACGTATCTTTGATAATTTAATCGCTACGAAAGAAATGAGGTATTTATTAACATACAAATTTAGTCTCAATCATTTACATGTGTGTCTTCATAGAATTTACAAGTGTATTAACTCATATGGTATTCTTTCTGCACTTGAATTCAAAAAAGCATTTGCTTCTTATATACAAGAGGAGTTGAAGCATCTATCAGATCACACTACTGCTCTTAAAACTATAGTTTTAGAAAGAACAGAAACTTCAATAAATGACGAAAGTGTATATATACTCGACCCTGTTATCTTTTCAGAGTATAGAAAATTGGATATTGATTATCCGAATAGGAAAATAAACAGGCCATATTTACAAAATATACAAAGTTCATGCGAATATGTCGATAGAATATGTATAGATGCTTTAGTGAAGGATTTGTGCGATTTAATTGTATGCCCCGACTGTTGCTCTTCTGTTCGTGGCAAAAATTGCATTCTAAATAACTACTCTATAAAGAAGACTCATAAATTATATCCTTCTTTAGATGTTTTAAAGATTTGTAAACAAACTAAAAAAGTTATAAAAGAATTATTAGGAAACAAAAGAAGTATTCTTCCTAAGAGTTATCAAGTTATTGAAACTCAAGTTTTCAACCGATTATCAATCGAAGAACTCTTTAATGATCTATCGATGCATGTTATTGATAATACTTTTCCAGAGAATCATATTTATATCTTAATTAAAACTATTATTAGACAATATATCAAAATAAGTTGTGTGTGTAAAGAACTACATCATCAAAGTCTTTTGATCTGTCAATAAGATTAATGCTATAAATCAAAAATAATTGGAATATATGTATTATACATAGCCATAAAACTGTGATAAAATTAATATATTATGTCAGTGTAACCCAGGGGTGGCCAACAGTTTTTGCCCCGGGTTGAATTGGAAAGAAAACTTTTTTCATGGGCCAAACCAGAGGCTGCCCTACGAAGATTGAGGTGGTGTGAGATCTCATTGTGGTGTCATCCTGTAGAGACTGAATTGTAGATAGAGATTACAGATACGTTTTTCACATTATCATGCTTTATCAACACTCTATGCTGTACTTACAAGATTTGTAATGGAGGATTAACTCTAAACACACAGTGAGTTGTTGACCTTTTTTAAGACATCAGAATTTTTCATTGAGCTATTCGAACTTCAATACCTAATATTGAAAGATTGATTACGGGCCACATAAATTCATTAGACGGGTCATTATGTTGGCCATGCCTGGTGTAACCTCTGAATAGTGGACACTGTCAGGATTGAGAAGTTTGTCTACTATTTACAGGTGTTCACTATTCAGAGCAGACAGTCATATTGTATTTTAACCTGGTCATTATAAAATGAAGAATACGATGGATTGTAAAAACATCAGATTTGTGTTAAGAACGTGAAAATACCAAAAAGTATATGTAATAAATAATTAATATANTTTTACTGTCTTTTTAATTAACACAAGAAATATACTACAATGGTTTGCTTTTGTCTTTTATATAAACAATTTCACTAATTTCATATTTTTTTTGAGAATTATAACTTAAAGATTAAGCAATATATCTTTTATATTTAGTTATCAATATGAAGGATATTAATCAATATAAAAGTTAATGAGAACAACAGAAAAATAAATTTCAATTTCTTAGTAAATTTTAAAAAGTATACTTTTTTATGTGTAATTTATTGATGTATAGACTTTTTATCTGTATTATGCTAGTCATGATTAATCATTATTTCATATAACTTATAAAGAGATTGATTTATCTATAATAATGGTCTGCTTACAATTATTACTAATAAAATTACTTTAGACTCTTGATTATCCAGAATGGATAGGAAAAATATCATTCCAGTTAACCTGGTACTGTTTAAATCATGTATGCAGTAAAATGAACTGGTTTTTAAAAGAAACACAAAGAGAAACAGATACAACTACTTCGCATAGTTACTCATAATAAACTGAACACACTACAGAAGTACATAACCCTTTCCCTCTTCCTGGTCAACAGCCTGCAAAGCAGATAAGTCAAAGTGATTTAGTGACAACAGTTAATGTGATCCTAGATAATCAGAAGTCTATAGTATAAAAAAGTCAATATCTAAGTAAATTATATATATATTTATAATTTTTTATTTTTATGGCTTAGCATAGTTTGTATATAACTGAAGTCATTTATCTAACTTTATAATATACAGTATTTATAAAAATGAAAATGAATAATAAATAATTCGTATTTATTTATTTATTAAAGATATTTACGTTTTATCTTTAAAGTTGAACTGAAAAAGACTGTTTGTTATTTTAGCACCACTCTGGCCAGAGAAAACAAACATACTATCTCTTGCAACTGCAACTGGAAAATTGCAGCATGTTGGAGGACAATCACCTTTTTGAGGAATCTAAAACAAAAAATAATAAAATATAACTATAATTTTTTTTTGTATTTATTTAAAAATTAAAAATTTTAAAAATTTTGCATACATATATTATATATTCACATTAATTTGATTTTATTATAAACTACTGATTTGTTGAAATATTCTAATGAATGAAACTGAATATAAATGATTACCTAAAAAAAAATCTTTGTTTTCCACCTTATACACTGTTGTGAAGAGAAAAATAATCAGAATATTGCTTCCTCATGCTGCTAATGTGGAATTTAAATTTCCTTATCAATTTTTTAAAACATTTTATATTTTTCCAGGTTATATACCAAAATTTCTGAATATTTCAAAGATATCAAAAAGGTCAAATCAGCATTTTCTAATTAAATGATATAATAATTGTTTAGACTAGAAACATGTGACAGCTTTGCAATAAATTTGGAAAAGATTTGAAAGAGTTCATTGATACTGAAGGAGTTGAAACAGGTCTGAGAAAGGTATCTAAAATATCAGACTTTGTAGTTCCTGCAATTAAAGTTGAAAAGTCAAGAAACTGTTATAAGTGATACATGGATGAAGCTGCAAACAATAAAGCAAGCAAGTAGTTTAAGAGAACTTTACTTGTAGAAAGCTGGATGGTTATGTAAATGGTAGGCATCAAACATGTAATATCTGGCTAGAGGTAGAATTTAGATCCTCTACATGCAGATTCTGTACAATTTATGGATAGGTTGAACTGTTTTGCATACCAGGAAGTTCTAGATATTGAAGTTACTTGTAAGTTATTGCTTACTATTAATCTAGCTTGTCAAAAGATCAGGGAGTGTTTTTTTAGCTGTGTCATAATTTCATCAAAATGTCACCTTAAAGGTGTTTTAAATTTTAAAAAGTTTAAATTAGACTCATTACTAGTAAAACTCTCATCAATTAATGTAATCTAATTTTTTGTGATTTTTATGTTTATATAAAATGATAAATAGTTGTTAATATTGCCATAATTTATTCTGTAGTTTAATGAAATTGTATAATAAGGACTGAATAGAGATAAATAGCCTAAAATTCATTTCCTTTTTATAAAATAAATTCTACATTACCCATCAAAAGTGTTCATGTAAGATAAGTTCTTCATAGCAATTATACTTACTTCCAAAGAACTAAATAAGGAGAACAAGAAGCAATTGAGTACTAAAGTATGTATGTCTGACGAAAAATTACTTATCCAATTTAATTACTATATGTTTCATTTGGGTATACTGTTAGTATCAATGTTAAAATGAATATTAATTATATCGTTAGTACAATTATTATTCTTATTAATATTAATAGCATTTTTATGTTTTCACAATATTTATGCAAAGTTATATGTGTTCACAAAATTTTAATAAATTTACAATATATGTTTTAAAAATAAGGTATAAAAATTCATAATTTTTAATAATTACACACACCTCTTCCCAAATTCTATTATCCCCAAGTAATGATGTAGTCCACATGTCATTCAATCGAGCATTTCCATCATATCCAGCAAATATCCATAATTTACCATTATAGACTGCTGCTCCATGTGCAGATCTAGGTACAGGTTTTCTAAAAATATATATATATCATAAATTAGTAATATAAAAAATTTCAGTATAAGATAAAAATATTATTGGCTTTCAAGTAAGTTAAATATTCTAAAAATTATTTATTTGTTGATTGCTAAAAATTATAAGTAAAAAAGAGTAAACTTAAATTTTTACATCAATCCAAAATATCAGGTTATTTCAACTTGGATTTAAAAAAAGTACCAGCTAATAATCCATTAAATTTTAAAAATGTATTAAAGATGATTGTTGTTTCTTTGATTATACACAGGATCTCTTTTAAATGATGTTAAAACTTAATCCTTTTCTTCATAAATTTAAGAATTTTGCTGTCAACATTCCATTTCACAAGTTCAACAATAATGTGTTTAAAAATTTCCTTGAGAAATATACAAATGAAAAAGTATCAGATAAAATCACCAATGCAATCAAACCAAACAGGAAAATATTTGTGGTTATCCTGTTGACAAAACCACAGATGCACTTGGAACATTCTTAATATAATAGTTAGCATGCATATGACAGTGCCTTTGAAAGTGCAGAAACAGCAACTGAAAGCACATATTTGCTACATACTATGTTCTTAGAAGCAACTAACCATTCAAACATTGCAAAATGCATAAATAATAATACTTAACAAATTTTGTGACCGAATGGAATGCGTTACAATAGTTCCTTTTTGTGTTTAATGCTGCTAGCTAAATGCTCAAAGCAGCCAATGTGCCAAAAGTGTTTTATACCAAAATGATCCGTTTAACTTTCTTAACACATGCAAGACAACAAAAAACACAGCTTTAAAAATCCAACAATGAAATTTAGTAAATAATAACATTTTCAATCAGTTTAACTGATCTTCAGTTACAGTTAAGATCAGTTAAATTGATCAAAAACGTTATTATTTAGTAATTTCATTGCTGGATTTTTAAAGATGTGTTTTTTGTTGTCATATATATATCCAGTTGATACAAAATATATAGATTAACAGATGAATTTAGTAAAATTTGTGAAACTGTTCACATAATGTTTCCTGGTGCCAATAAATTGATTCCAGCTATAAAAAAAACGTTTGTAAAGACTCNTAAATTTTCATCTATAAGTACGTATTTTCTAATATCAGGACCTATTATACTGGCTTTACAGATAATGCTACAGAGTTTCACAGAAAACAATTTTTGTTTTATTTAATATACCTGGACACATACATAATATTGCGTTTCAGACTCTTTCGTCCCTCTTCAGCAGGTATTTTTGTAGTACATTCTACATAAATTAAAACAATAAAATAATTTTAAAATTACATTTTCCATTACCCAACAAACTTATTTATTTATTTACATTAATAAAATTCATACAAACGTTTTTCTTTCTTTTTTAACTCCACCGGACATTCAATTTTAGCCAATAACAATAATAGTACTGTAAACTTAAGCCTGTATTAAATCAAATTATTATATTAATGTTTTACATTATATTACATAAAAAAATATATACAGGTATACCTTGCCTTATGTCGGTAATTGGTTCCAGGGGAGGCGATGTAAGTTGCATTTACTTGTCTCCGAATCTACTTGTCACTAGGCTAAACCATAAATTACCATTTCCTGGTTATGTATTTTATTTATTAATACATTTTTAATAATATATGGTTAATAAGGATCTATTTTAAGCTTACAAACAAATAAATTTTAGTTTTTAATATAGTATAGAAAAAAGTAATCTAAATTTACGAATGCATGTACTGTAAATACAGTACATACTTATAAATGTACAGTATATATTTTAATTAATATGATTTTATGTGCTTTAAACACTTTTCTAGTGATATTATGACTTCAATATTTGTGGCGGACAAACATAAACTTGATTTTTATTTTTCCATATACTTTTTTTTACAAACGACATAACTCAAAATGACGTAAGTCGAGGTATACCTGTACAAGAAAAATAAAAATAAAACTAAAAATAAGAATAAATGAACACATCGAGCAACCAAGAGAAATTATGCAAATTCAGTAGTAGCGGAGCACTGTAATACCACAGACTGTGAAATAATATTAAATTCAGTAAAAATAACAAAAAAAGAAAAGAATAATTACAAAAGACAACTTTACGAACATATTAATATAATTAGACAAAATAACAGAATAAATAGTAATACTGGTAGAGAAATGCACCAATCATGGCGAAGAATCATAGAGGAAGGGACGTGTCTGAGGGATAAAAAGAACAATCAAAAGAAATGGAGACAAGGAGTAAGTCTAATTGAACAGGAAGAATGTAAGTTGTAAAAATAGTAAATAAATGTAAAAAAAACAGATATAATGTAAAACATTAATATAATAATTTGTTTTAATACAGGCTTAAGTTTACAGTACTATTATTGTTATTGGCTAAAATTGAATGTCTGGTGGAGTTAAAAAAGAAAGAAAAACGTTTGTATGAATTTTATTAATGTAAATAAATAAATAAGTTTGTTGGGTAATGGAAAATGTAATTTTAAAATTATTTTATTGTTTTAATTTATGTAGAATGTACTACAAAAATACCTGCTGAAGAGGGACGAAAGAGTCTGAAATGCAATATTATGTGTGTGTCCAGGTATATTAAATAAAACAAAAATTGTTTTCTGTGAAACTCTGTAGCATTATCTGTAAAGCCAGTATAATAAGTCCTGATATTAGAAAATACGTACTTGTAGATGAAAATTTATATTTTAAAAGAAAATTCTTTTCTACACACATCAAAATTACTAATAACAAGATTTATTGTTATGTTTAATTAATATAAAAAATGAAATTTCAAAATATTAGTTTATAAAAATAATAGTTAAATATTTCAGACTAACCTCACTATCTGGTGAAGGTTGAATTATGGACCATGTTTGGCTATCTAAATCAAAACTATAAAATGTAAAATAATATTGTGAGTAAATTATATATTACATTATGAGATATTTAATTATAAAATTTAAAAAAATTAGTAATATAGATAATAGATATAGAAAAATCTTAAATATATAACTTACCAATGTAAGTCATTAGGTAACGTACTATCGGCTGCACCACCAAAAACATACAAATGACGATCAAATGCTACCATTGTATGACCATATCTTCTTGTAGGAGGTGGAGGGGCACCTCTTAATATGTGTTCTGTTGAAATCCTACACCAACTGTTTAAATGAAATTAAATGTAAAACATTTTATTATTTATTTTAATCTTGATTTGCTGTGAATAATATAAATCTCAGTTAGTACATAAATTAATCACAAAAAGTGTTTATAATTCAAATGGTAAATGCAATATAAGGTTATGTGGTTTGTATTTTTACAGCATGATTGCTTGACATATAGCACAGCAAAAAATGAAAAATGTGCATTTTAACAGAGATTTTAGAATACAGTGGGTGATCGATTAACGAACATAATCCGTTCCAAGACTATGTTCGCTATCCGAATTGTTCGTTAACCGATTATCGATTTACCATAGGTTTCTATGAGAATTTAATTAATTCGTTCTGAAGACCCCCAAAAATAAAAAATATATACTTTCTTACTACGTTTATTTATATGTAATAATAAAAATACATACACACACAGTCTTGCATTTTTATTAGTCATATTTTTTTTCCGTTTGAAAAGGTTAAAGAATCTGTCTAATGTCGATTGATTTTCTCTCTTCTTCAGGATTTTTCGTAAGTAATTAATAGGATTGCAATTGTAGAAATCCCCAAGCCTCAACCTGGTTTGGATGCCATTCTAAGACCGTTGTTCTGACATCCTCCCACTTCTTCAAAGGATCTTTAATAACAGATATCGGCATTAATCCTCTTTTTCAGAAGAAAACATATCTCGCCGAGTTTCTTGGTGTTCTTCATTCAAGAGTTCTTGGCGTTCTTCTGTCGTCAGATCCGTTTCAGGTTCCATTATGAACTCTTCGATGTTCTTTATTTCTCAGATGTGATTTTTGTTACTCCTTTAGCTGCTTGAGTCTTCTTGATTATACAGTATTTTTCTTAAATAAGATTGAACTGCGGCCTACTGTAGACCTGTTCACGCCATACTGCCCAGCAACATTAGGCATCTTCTGCCCACTCTCTACCTTTGCTATTATACTCTCACCTTTCGAAAAGAAAAACAGACGCAAAACTTAACGAGTGCCTACCCGACAGTCTCGCGAATACATAAAAGAATTGTTTTGTCAGAAAAATAAAAGGCTGGAATTACAAGGGAGAGTTTCAAAGTTCGGAGGAATACTATCCGATCGGTATATACCGGCTTGAGCGTCGATGTCGACGTCTCCCACACTCCGAAAAGTTTCGAATTGTTTCCTGAAGACATAGGAAGACCAATCGGTATTCACTATTTTACATCGCTTCTTCTTGTGTTTGTTCCGTGAGGTGTTCGTTATCCGATCATGTGTTCGTTGTCCGAACATAAAAATCTTTTGCGAAAGTGTTCGTTATCCGATCTGTTCGTTAACCGATCACCCACTGTACTGCATAATACTCATAATTCTTATTCTTTCATTTCTTTGATATAACTGTGAGAATTTAAGCCCTTTTGTGAATTTTAAAGCTTCAATTTTTTCAATCATTATTTCCCTTCTTCCTCTGTTTCCCCCCCTTTGTGGGAGGTTGAAAGGAGACCTTTCAACCCTTCAATTTTCTGCATCATTTCAAGAAGTGACCCTTTTCACTTTCAAATATGTCACAGATGACAGGAAAGGTTCTCCCCTCATGACTGGGGATTGTTCATTTCCACCTTTGTTACGATCTACAAATAACTAGCCAATTACCAAAAACCTGAACTTGTTACTTGGTAGAGGGTAACAAAATGGTCACTGACAAGGGGAGTCCGAACCGAACAAACCCACACACTTTCTATTTTGTCCGATTTTAATGTTGATAAAACCAATCAGATGACCCACCAAATGAACGATTATTACTAAGGTTGCATTATATACCCTGACCTTAACCACATCCAGCAATTAATTCAGGTTGTTTGACAGCTGTTATCAATTTTATGGAATCATACCAGATAGAAAGAGGTAATAAATTTGTCGAAACGTTTGATTTCTGACAATTAACATAAACAACACCCAGACGCAAATTGAACTTAGACAGGATTGCATCAGAACTTTCCCTGGTAGTTTTCCTCCCAGAACGGGTATAAAAAGGGGTCACACCTGCGCCTCAGGGTGATCACCGTAGGGAAGCCTCCAGGCCGGTAATGATTTGGACCCCTGCTCCACTCTCCTTAAGGAAGACTGCTCAGAACTTAATCCGCCACAGCATAAGAGGTAATTACTTTGAGAAAATAAACTCTCTCTCTCGGTTATAAGCTAGATTAAGGTTAATTTAACTTAAAGAATTTTGGGACCAATAAAGATCCAGAACTTAGATGGTCTATTGGTAAGAGTGAAGTAATCATTGTTGCAACCTAGAGATTTTTTTTAACTATTTCCATCTATTGTATGTATTTGCTTTTGTACTTGCTTTGTATAATTTTTGTTGTTTATTAAATATGTGTCATCCTTGAGTATAGCCGACACCTTATCACAACCTCGCTAACCCTCCCACTCGTTTACAACATAGGCCATCCCCTGACAAAGAAACCGATAAGAAGGGACGAGCTCACCGCTCTACACCCCCATGGTTCACATAACCATTAACTAATTCATTAGCATGTTTTCGTAGAATTCCGATATTTAAAAGTTATTGATATACTTAACATTATTTTGATATTAACCCATTATCATATGCACTTATTTTTTAACAAATGTACATGCATAAGGCAGCAATTCCCCACTGATTTTTCAGATATTTACACTGCAAATAATTGCTGTTTCTCAAATTTGATAATTTTGAAAAATCCTGTAATATGTCTTCTCTACACATGAAAAATTTCAATGCCATATGTGTTTACTTTATTGAGATATTGTTCTGCATTTGAGGACATTGCAAGGGACATTGTTCATGACAATGAGCAAATGATTTTTCTGTAATTTTTGGGCATGAAATAAAGCTGCAAAATACAGTAGAGTGTCGATTTTCCGAAAGTCAATCATCCGAAAGCATTCCAGTCGGCAAATTTAAATTTTCGCCAGTGCTGTGGCGCTTCAATCTTTGTCTATGTCTTGGGCTACTCAAATATTTTACGTTTTTGATACTAAATTAACATCTGAAGTATAATTTTTTATTGTTTTTATATTTTTCAATAAATTTATTTTGTTTGTACAAAATAAAAAAATAATTTTTTATGATACAATAGTCTTTGTTAGGCTTAACATCAACGAAAATTCAATGCAAAGAGACACGCAACGGAGAAAAATTTCAACGTCGGATACGTTAAACTATTTTTTCGTACATAAATCGGTTATCTGAAATATCAGTTATACGAACAACCCCAGTCCCCAATTGATTCGGAAAATCGACGCTCTACTGTATTTAAATTGTTGAAGATCATAGTTGCCCAGAATATCTTACATGGCAATCTTCAAATCACTATTACCTTGAACACTTTTGTTCAAGGTAATAGTGATTTGAAGATTGCCATGTTGTTATATCATGCATAGCTGACAAATATCCATGATATCATGCCTAATTCTTGAAGCACTCATGACAGACTTCCACAATGTCATTTTTGATAACATCAGGTCTCTACAAATGACATCTAAGCATAAAATCACTGCCTTAGGCATGTGATTGCATGACAATAAAGAAAAATTGTATGAAATTGCAAGTATAAAGCAGCAATTTTTTGAGATTATGTGAGAAGCAGTAAAATTTTTTCTGACAAGAATTTTTAAGATGGATAACATGTACATGAGAATATCATGAAAGCACAGCTAATTTCAAGCAAAGTTAATTTGGTAAAACATGCCCACAAAAAACTAGTAGGTGTGCTACTACATTTGATCACAGGTTAAAATTGTATATTGCTGTTAAAACTGCAATTGCTACATAAATTGACTAGTAAACAAACAAATGAATTTAATTACATATTTTTAATTAATTAGATTTTTTTAGACAAATAGTTTTATTGTAAACAAACTCATTATTAGAAAGAACTTTATATAAATAATCAATAAAAGTATCTGGATATCAATAACTAATGGTGATTTCAGAACAAGCACTAACCTTTTACTTAATTAAAGTTCAAAAATTTTTCATTGTATGACTTTCAACAGGAGAGATTTCTAAATTTAAATTTATATAAAAAGTATTTTCAATATTTTTACACATTAGTTATTCATAGTCCAATTTATCAACTGTAAAGAATAAAATTATACATAAATGCATTTCTTAAATAAAACAGCTGTAATTTGAATAAACAGCTAGCAATCAATATTACATTATTATTTAGATAGAATGCAATATTGCTTTCTTTTTATTTTATTTTAGAAAATTTTATGTTATAGAAATTATAAGATATTTTTACTGTCTTTTTAATTAACACAAGAAATATACTACAATGGTTTGCTTTTGTCTTTTATATAAACAATTTCACTAATTTCATATTTTTTTTGAGAATTATAACTTAAAGATTAAGCAATATATCTTTTATATTTAGTTATCAATATGAAGGATATTAATCAATATAAAAGTTAATGAGAACAACAGAAAAATAAATTTCAATTTCTTAGTAAATTTTAAAAAGTATACTTTTTTATGTGTAATTTATTGATGTATAGACTTTTTATCTGTATTATGCTAGTCATGATTAATCATTATTTCATATAACTTATAAAGAGATTGATTTATCTATAATAATGGTCTGCTTACAATTATTACTAATAAAATTACTTTAGACTCTTGATTATCCAGAATGGATAGGAAAAATATCATTCCAGTTAACCTGGTACTGTTTAAATCATGTATGCAGTAAAATGAACTGGTTTTTAAAAGAAACACAAAGAGAAACAGATACAACTACTTCGCATAGTTACTCATAATAAACTGAACACACTACAGAAGTACATAACCCTTTCCCTCTTCCTGGTCAACAGCCTGCAAAGCAGATAAGTCAAAGTGATTTAGTGACAACAGTTAATGTGATCCTAGATAATCAGAAGTCTATAGTATAAAAAAGTCAATATCTAAGTAAATTATATATATATTTATAATTTTTTATTTTTATGGCTTAGCATAGTTTGTATATAACTGAAGTCATTTATCTAACTTTATAATATACAGTATTTATAAAAATGAAAATGAATAATAAATAATTCGTATTTATTTATTTATTAAAGATATTTACGTTTTATCTTTAAAGTTGAACTGAAAAAGACTGTTTGTTATTTTAGCACCACTCTGGCCAGAGAAAACAAACATACTATCTCTTGCAACTGCAACTGGAAAATTGCAGCATGTTGGAGGACAATCACCTTTTTGAGGAATCTAAAACAAAAAATAATAAAATATAACTATAATTTTTTTTTGTATTTATTTAAAAATTAAAAATTTTAAAAATTTTGCATACATATATTATATATTCACATTAATTTGATTTTATTATAAACTACTGATTTGTTGAAATATTCTAATGAATGAAACTGAATATAAATGATTACCTAAAAAAAAATCTTTGTTTTCCACCTTATACACTGTTGTGAAGAGAAAAATAATCAGAATATTGCTTCCTCATGCTGCTAATGTGGAATTTAAATTTCCTTATCAATTTTTTAAAACATTTTATATTTTTCCAGGTTATATACCAAAATTTCTGAATATTTCAAAGATATCAAAAAGGTCAAATCAGCATTTTCTAATTAAATGATATAATAATTGTTTAGACTAGAAACATGTGACAGCTTTGCAATAAATTTGGAAAAGATTTGAAAGAGTTCATTGATACTGAAGGAGTTGAAACAGGTCTGAGAAAGGTATCTAAAATATCAGACTTTGTAGTTCCTGCAATTAAAGTTGAAAAGTCAAGAAACTGTTATAAGTGATACATGGATGAAGCTGCAAACAATAAAGCAAGCAAGTAGTTTAAGAGAACTTTACTTGTAGAAAGCTGGATGGTTATGTAAATGGTAGGCATCAAACATGTAATATCTGGCTAGAGGTAGAATTTAGATCCTCTACATGCAGATTCTGTACAATTTATGGATAGGTTGAACTGTTTTGCATACCAGGAAGTTCTAGATATTGAAGTTACTTGTAAGTTATTGCTTACTATTAATCTAGCTTGTCAAAAGATCAGGGAGTGTTTTTTTAGCTGTGTCATAATTTCATCAAAATGTCACCTTAAAGGTGTTTTAAATTTTAAAAAGTTTAAATTAGACTCATTACTAGTAAAACTCTCATCAATTAATGTAATCTAATTTTTTGTGATTTTTATGTTTATATAAAATGATAAATAGTTGTTAATATTGCCATAATTTATTCTGTAGTTTAATGAAATTGTATAATAAGGACTGAATAGAGATAAATAGCCTAAAATTCATTTCCTTTTTATAAAATAAATTCTACATTACCCATCAAAAGTGTTCATGTAAGATAAGTTCTTCATAGCAATTATACTTACTTCCAAAGAACTAAATAAGGAGAACAAGAAGCAATTGAGTACTAAAGTATGTATGTCTGACGAAAAATTACTTATCCAATTTAATTACTATATGTTTCATTTGGGTATACTGTTAGTATCAATGTTAAAATGAATATTAATTATATCGTTAGTACAATTATTATTCTTATTAATATTAATAGCATTTTTATGTTTTCACAATATTTATGCAAAGTTATATGTGTTCACAAAATTTTAATAAATTTACAATATATGTTTTAAAAATAAGGTATAAAAATTCATAATTTTTAATAATTACACACACCTCTTCCCAAATTCTATTATCCCCAAGTAATGATGTAGTCCACATGTCATTCAATCGAGCATTTCCATCATATCCAGCAAATATCCATAATTTACCATTATAGACTGCTGCTCCATGTGCAGATCTAGGTACAGGTTTTCTAAAAATATATATATATCATAAATTAGTAATATAAAAAATTTCAGTATAAGATAAAAATATTATTGGCTTTCAAGTAAGTTAAATATTCTAAAAATTATTTATTTGTTGATTGCTAAAAATTATAAGTAAAAAAGAGTAAACTTAAATTTTTACATCAATCCAAAATATCAGGTTATTTCAACTTGGATTTAAAAAAAGTACCAGCTAATAATCCATTAAATTTTAAAAATGTATTAAAGATGATTGTTGTTTCTTTGATTATACACAGGATCTCTTTTAAATGATGTTAAAACTTAATCCTTTTCTTCATAAATTTAAGAATTTTGCTGTCAACATTCCATTTCACAAGTTCAACAATAATGTGTTTAAAAATTTCCTTGAGAAATATACAAATGAAAAAGTATCAGATAAAATCACCAATGCAATCAAACCAAACAGGAAAATATTTGTGGTTATCCTGTTGACAAAACCACAGATGCACTTGGAACATTCTTAATATAATAGTTAGCATGCATATGACAGTGCCTTTGAAAGTGCAGAAACAGCAACTGAAAGCACATATTTGCTACATACTATGTTCTTAGAAGCAACTAACCATTCAAACATTGCAAAATGCATAAATAATAATACTTAACAAATTTTGTGACCGAATGGAATGCGTTACAATAGTTCCTTTTTGTGTTTAATGCTGCTAGCTAAATGCTCAAAGCAGCCAATGTGCCAAAAGTGTTTTATACCAAAATGATCCGTTTAACTTTCTTAACACATGCAAGACAACAAAAAACACAGCTTTAAAAATCCAACAATGAAATTTAGTAAATAATAACATTTTCAATCAGTTTAACTGATCTTCAGTTACAGTTAAGATCAGTTAAATTGATCAAAAACGTTATTATTTAGTAATTTCATTGCTGGATTTTTAAAGATGTGTTTTTTGTTGTCATATATATATCCAGTTGATACAAAATATATAGATTAACAGATGAATTTAGTAAAATTTGTGAAACTGTTCACATAATGTTTCCTGGTGCCAATAAATTGATTCCAGCTATAAAAAAAACGTTTGTAAAGACTCCAAAACAATGAATTTTAAAAGAAATTTTAAAAGATGCTTCCAAATGTGCTCATTTTACCAGAGCCTTTATCAACATGTTGGGGTACATCGCTATCTGTTGTCATCTACTATGCTGATAATACTCACAATATACATCAAGTTGTAAAAACTTACTGCTGTTTGCATTTCAGGAGTTCTGAAGAAATCAAACAAGAACTTGCTTATATTAAAGCCAATTTATGTTTTCTTAAAGACACAATTACCAAGTTGGAAGACTTCATCTCAATGAATCAATCAATGTAGTCAAGTTGATAATTAATAAAATCAACATTCTACCAGGATATGTAGGAGCCACTTTGAAGAAAAAATTAAAATGTGATTCAAAAGAAATCCCAAATGGAAAACTATTTGTGGCATAAATTATGTGATTTTGGGTGAAGCAATATCCAGTGAAACTTTTGAAAGTCCAAAGAAAATAGCATCTCTTCTGTATGCCCTAACTACATCTTGTGATGTAGATACATCATTTTCAAAGTAGAAAGGTATTGTTAGACCAAATTGATTGTCTTTAATGAAGAAAATTTGTCGAAATATTTCTTATAAAAATGACCAAAACATAAGCAGAGAATAAAGTAAAATTCTTAAAAAAATTCATCTTGATAATCTCCAGCAAAAACTTTATCATGTTTTTTAAATTATACATTTGTTATTATAAACTACATTACACTCCAATGTTTTTAATCTTATAATCATGCATTCAAACATTCTATATTCTTTCTTTTTTAATTTTGAATATATTCTGCAAGATTTGTTCTATTTGTTCTTTACTACAACAGAAGCTGATCCATGAATAGGATTAAAAATGATTTTATTAAATAAATTTTTTTGATGGAGATTAACAAGTATAGAATTTTATTAAGAAGTCAAAGTATTTCATTGTATATTGTAATGTTTAGATTTTCTTATAATAAATAATATAAATAACATACATATTGTATAAATAAATTTTTAATAATGATATGTAACTAGTTTTTAAAGAATATTTTTATCATATATATATATATATATGTACATAAAATAGCAGTTTTAACTGTATAAAAATCCAGGCCTTATTTCTATTGTATTTTTGCAAATTGTCTGGCATGTCAGTCTATTTGGAGAGACCATGAAATCAGATATTTCCATATGGTAAAAACTGGCATTCTAGTTTAGGTGAGGTTATACATCCTTCTCCAGAGAGTGCATGAAAAAAACAAATGACTTATGTGGTATGGCATCTCAGGCATCAGTTTTTATTATAAAATTGTGAAACTGTCAGCATTACATCAAAAACTATGATTATATGTTTAATTTCTACCGGTTAGATGCTTGAGTAAGTAGGTTTTATTTATTTATTATACACACCCCGGTGTGCATGAAGAAGTTATATTTAATTTCTACATTTTGTCTTCTTCCTAATGATGCAAAATATTCATGGAATGCCAATTTTTTGTTTACTTTATTGTAATTTGATCCAAAAAAATCACAAATAAACATCAAATTTCAGAAACTGGCTGTAAATTATCTCAACTTACACAAATTAACCTGAACTTTGTGGGAAATTTGAGAGGAAGGTGTTATCTTTCAAGGTAGGGGTAGATACCATGATGTCAGTGTGGCTCAAACTGACTGACTAATATTACTACTACTAATAATGTCAATAAGCTGCTAATTGTTTTTAATGTTCTGTAAGCAAAAACACTTCCTGGTTGTAAATCAGTCAAATTACAATGTTTTTATTTTATTGTCCTGGAAAGAATGTTTCTTTAACATTTATTTAACAACTAGTTTTGTTAGACCTGATTAATTTTATTTTTTATTTGCAGTTTAACTGGCATGTCAGTAACCCTGGGGTTTCTAATATGCTGGTCTCCCCTGGTTATATGCAGCATGCTGGTTAATCAATGAAAATACAGTAAAACATTTTGCATAACAAAAGGAATTAAAATTGCTTTGAAAAAAAAATAATTCAAATTTTTTCTTACTTTCCTTCAAATTTCCATTCAATCCACTGTCCAGAGGTAAACTTGTATTCAAATAAGTCATTTTTATTTGTAAGATTTGAATTTGAATGAATATCACCAGTGTAACCACCTAAACATAAAAAATAATTATAATTTTTTAATAAATAAAATGTCTCAATAATATCTTAATAAAAAACTCTTAGTATATAAAATTTTTTATTTGTGTTTCTAAAATATATTTAACCCAAATTTGTTTATAAAAAATTATTTTTTTAATTCAAGGTAAAATCAATGCTTAGATTTTATTAATTAATCAACATCCATTTTTATCATTATGAGGGAACCAATTTGATTATTAATAAATTATGTAAAATATCTTATAAATAAAAAATGAAATTTTGTTTGTTTGTAGCACAATTATATGTGCGAGGCCTCTGCAGACATGTTTGTGTTTGGATTCACAGGATCATTGAATTTAAGTGTTCTTTGCACTCAACTTTTCTTCAAGAAATTTGTCTTTCCTTTTATTTATATACTTTATTTTAAACTTGTTCTGTAGTATTTTACAGAAAAATTTGTGAAAGTCCACAAATTTATTTCAAATGACCATAAAAATTTATTTTAGCAAATAAATCTATGAAATCACCACCTACAGACCAATATACCACAGAAAACACAACACATTTAACTTCATGTTCAGTTACTTGCATCTTAGAAATAATAAATTAACAATACAAGTTAATTATTAATAATATATGATCAAAGTAATAATGTGCAACTGGATAAAATTGGCTGTGCTGTTATCATCATCAAATCAGTTACTGTCCCTTAATTCAAATACCAGTAATTTATTTCATTGCTTTTGATGTAAAGCCTAAGGATGAAAAATATTTTGAAAGCATTTAAATAATCTTATTAATTACACTTATAGAAGAAACACCGAAAGTAAAAAGTATCTTCACATCTTCATTCACTTCATATCTTCAGGTTTTTGGTATTTCTTCTACAAGTGTAATAATAAATATTGTCCTAGTATACATTCATATTTGTAATCTTATTAATTCTTTTCTTTGATAATCTTAAATTTTCTTTAATCTTATTTCTTTAAGTAACAGATCTTTTCTCTTGTTTTTAACTGTCAATGTTTTCCATCAGCAAATTTAAAACTATCTTTATTCCATTTTATTGGAAAACCACATAATATAATTAACACATAACATACTTCATCCCCAGTACTTTCAAGACATTCTTAGTTAATCTTCAAGAATAAAATAATGTTTTAAATATTCAATCCTTTAAATTCTTTCAAGTTTAATCTGAATTCAAACCTTTCTAACTTAATGCTCTGATAAGAATCGAGAAGAAAGTTGAAAGAGTTTAAGAATCAAATATTAGAAGCATTAATTTTATCCTTAAAAATAAATAAAGAAGATCTGAAAAATACTACAGCTGAAGATGTGATGTTTTAATTATGATGTAATAAGTGTAATATAACATTGAAAAATTTTATATTACAATAAAGCAGAATAAAGTTTGAATTGTTTTACTGTAGCATAAACTTGGCTAAATCAAAGCTAGCATATCTCAAATTTTGAAAATGAAACTTGAAAAGAGTAAGCAACCTGCAGTCAACTGACTTAGAAGTTTATATGACATACATTCTATAAGTTGTGGATAAAATTATCAGATATTTCACAGTTTTAGTGGCATTTGAGTTTAGACAGTTGTTTAGGTATCTTTTTTAGAGCAGTGGTTCTTAACTGGTGTTCCATGGAACACTGCTGTTCTGGAAACATGTAACAAGTGTTCCACTAAATTATGAAAGTGGTATACTAGCTGAAACCATGATTGGATAAATGTTAGTATAAATTCACAGTTTATAATGCACACAAGAAGTAACTTGCATTTTGCAGTGAACTACTCTTGTTTTCATTGCAAAGACAAGAAACTTAAATATATCTAAGCAATGTTTTTTGCATAAAGAATCTGTAGTTTCAAAAACATTACTGGCAATGTTAAAACCTATACTAGACCAAGTTGTAAATATGTTAAATTTCAAGTCAAGCTCATTTAAGAGGCTTTTTTTTTTTAATTTGAATATCCATGGAAATTCAGTATAAATCTTTGCTTTTGCACTCTGAATTAAGATTGCTATTCAGGGGTAAAGTGCTATGCCCATTTTTGAACTTAAGAATGAATTGTTGGTTTTTTTTCAAAATGAAGGTACAAATGCTTTTATAAAATGTCTTAAAAATGATATTTGGTGTGTTAAAATGGCATATATAGCCAATATTTTTAATTACTTAAATAGCTTAATACAAATTACCAAGAAAAACATGAAAATATTTTGACCATTCACTGACAAATCTCAGAATTTCAGAAAAAAATACAATAGATATATTTCCAGTCAACATGTTATCTGCTCAGCCATCCAGCCATAACTGTTTGATACTATAAATTAGTTTAATAGGCATAAATACATCAAAGATTAAATTAAATTATTATTAAATTTTATTTTATCAATTATAAATAAATGCATATAATTTACATCTTTCTAATTAAGCATTTTCAAAATAAAAATATTAAAAATTTTATTATTATTAATGTATGTTTGATATTTAAAGTAAAAACATCAACAACAAATTGATCAATTTTACACACTTGATGGATTACCTACCAAAGACAAACATACTACTCTCATGAATGACAGCAGAATGATGGTACCTAGGAGCTGGTGGTACTCCTGTTGTAAATGCCCTATAAACAAAACAGCATCAAAATAGCTTTACAATAAAATTATAATTATTACATATATTTATTAAATTATATGTTTGATTGTAATATTCATTATGCTTACATTAATTTACATTAAATTTATAAAAAATTACTTGTCACTGTCCCAAAAATTTATATATCATTAGAATATAAATTTTTGTTTGGAAGATGACATACAACTTGTTTAAATAAACTGTTTCAGCCCTTGTAATAAGATTTTGAAAATTTTTTAAATTGTAGAAATATTTTTAAAAAAATCAAATATTTATGATGCTCATATTATTTGCTATACAAGTGTGAGAACTGCATTTACAGAAAAACTTTATTATAAAATCATTATAAATTATTATAACATGTTTGTTGTTTGGAATAAGATAATTTCCATTTCGAGAAATTGTTGATTGACTCACTGATTAAAATGTTTTCTATAGACTTAGTTCCTTGTTTAAAGTGACATCTCATATGCATCACTCAGAAGTAACTAGTGAAACTCGATCATTGGGCCCGAAGTACTAAAGCTCCAGATCGAGTAATGGGAAAAACCCAGGAGACCCCCCCTTATAAACAGGGGAGACAATGACAACAGAGGCTTTCCCGTCAGTGAGTGTGAACTTTTATGTATGTGTGCGGCTCTCCACCATTGCCGCTTCCTAGATTAACCTTTGGATTAGCACCTGAACTTAACCAAACTTGAACTAGCATCTGAACTCAATTAAATCCTAAACCTCTTTGGACGAGTCTAAGGATGAACCATCAAGGACCTACTTGAACTCCAGGTATTTGTCATTGCACGAAAGTTTTGTAAGCTCTCTCTCTCTCTCCTGATATGATAAGCTTCCCCCTTGATGGTTACTTCAGTTACTGAGAAAGCTAGCTCCTCAGTCTTAAATCCTGTAAATAACCTCTCTGAATAAACGGATATTTGTTAAACGAATAGCCTCTTGGAATGCACTTCTTCTGGGTATCTCCCTCTGTCTCCATTCCAACCCTAAGTTTCCACAGACGCGCCTGCTCGCGTGTACCTGTGAATGTAATGATCTCTGTGTCTATCCAGAAGACACAGTGGTATCAGTCCTGACAAATTTGTCATTGTGGACTTCACCGACACAATGTCGACCCTTCGGTCCTGTGGTGCCAAAACACAGGAGGCCCTTCGGCATTGTCATGTAAGTATTGTAATCATTACATGTTATATTATATATTTAAAACTTGTAGCACGTAATTATTGAACCATAAAACCATGTTAAATATATGAAAAATAAGTTAGCTTTAAAAATATACAGAAAATATTTAAGTATTTGATCTGATCTTCTATCATGTTAGCAAAATCTTACTTTTGCTAACATTTTATTCGCATAAACTTGGATGGTGCAAGCAATTATGTGATTTGTGCATCACTTAGCAAATAATTGTATTATTATTTTCAGGTAATTTTTTTATTTGCATTTTATTTATACTTTTGTCTATCTGTTACACCAGGTACTTTTTGTCTTTATACTTTTGTCTATCTGCCATTTTTTTTGTAAAGCTCGCCCCATCTGAGATACTTATGAAGTGAGACCTACTAAATATTAAATTATAAGTTTGGTAGTAAATTATAGTACTTTCTTATCAAGACCCAAGTTTTATTCAAAATAAAAAATTCTATGTTAAATCTATCATAGTATTTTGTAAAACTATCACACAATATAATCTTTTAATTAGCATCACAGTCCTAAATACTGTTCAGTTTTGTATGTAGAGATAAACATACAGATGGCCTTAATGACAAATTTCAAAATATATCTTCAGAATATAAGATAGACACCCACAATTGCCGTAAATAATCGTGCTATATTTTGGAAATAATAATTATGAATTACAAATAAATTTGGCACCGGAGAGAGTCGTTAGGTGCCATCTTGTATTAAAATTATTAATTATAATATTTAATTAATCAATTTAGAATAAACTGGAAGAAAAGAGTGCCAAATTTATTTGTAATTCATAATTATTATTTCCAAAATATAGCCTGATTATTTATGGCAATTGTGGTTGTCTATCAGAATATAAGATATATCAAGAACAAATGTTTATATTTGCCAGCAATCTTAAACGATCAATAAAATATATTTATCTTAACAAACAGAAAGCTGGATTAATTTGCAATCAGATGATATTTTCAATTTTGTAGATCAGTTAGGTTACTCTCACCTTGCTCTAAATCATAAATCTCAACAAGGAGGAAAATTGATGATCTATCCCCATCAATAAATGAAGTAAAAGTTTTCAAATATCTTGATTCCACTCTTGTTGTTAGACTACCCACATACACATTTTAATTATTATAGTCTATGCCTCAAAAAAAAAGAATTAGTGTTTTTAACATTCTACATATATAGATTCTTTTTAACACTTCAAAATTTTAACTCTGTATTCAATATTATGTGATGATTTTAACTTGTCCATTATCTCCTGGATATTCAACGGGTCTTTTTCCTCTATAATTGATCAAGAAAAAGCATTTTTCATAACAAAGTATATTATTTTTTTAACTTTCTTCAGAACATATTTTTCCCCACTTGATTTAATTCATTTTTTAGGCTTGGTACTTATTCATAATTGTAATCTAACTATACATCCTGTTCGTGGGTTCACATCTGATCATGGTACTATTTGTCTTGAAGTTCATATGAAATCTGTTATTGGCTAAACTGGACATTTTATAAAAATTCTGTTATGGACATCATTCAATCATAAACAAGCATCAAATCATCTTTCTTCAATTGACTAGTTTTTCTTAGAATCCTCTTTGCTCACACCAATAATAATTGATAAAATATACAACATATTAATATCCATAATAAATAAGCTTCTACAATACTGCAAAATTGACATATCCTCATGTAAGTAGATTCCATATCACCTTAAAAAATTATGTAATTTTATAAAAAAACAATGGAAAAAGTGGAAATTAACTGGTAATTCTCATATGGCATTATCATAGAGAATGCCATTATGTTCTTTCTTCATTACTTTAATAGAGTAGTGTCTGACTTCTTGTCTGACCCTTGCACTTTCTAGGGTTTTATTCCTAAATTATCTAAAAAAATACCCATAAAACAAACATTAATTCCAGATGATAAAATATATGACATTTACAAAAAACTAAAAACACCAAATATGCAGAATTTAGTCTCTTTATATATTATCAATACAATTTTAATTATTCTCTTTCTTTCACTGATGTCAAAGAGGCTATTACCGAACTAAATAAATCTAATTATAGTCCAGATAATATCAACTCATTATATTATATAAAACTTAAATCTGTTTCCTCTGTAATATTATCAAAATTATTCTCCTGGCTCTTACAATCTGCTTAATTCCAAACCAATGGTTACTGTCAAAAAGTGGTTCCCAAAAAATAAAATAAACTGTACACTAATTACAATCTCATCTGCCATGCTAAAAATCTTTGAGATATGTAGGTTTATACCAAAAAATATATAAAGAAATAATTTTCAAATTATATCCAATCCAACAATATGGAATATGTAATTATTCAACTTGTACTAATTTACTTGAAACAGTATACACAATTTTACAAAATTATGAGAAAAAATGTGCTATCTATATAACTTATCTAGATATATCTCAGGCTTTTGATTCTGTCCTCCCCAACCTATCGTTGAACATACTCTGTGAATATTTTGACTTAAATTCAATTTTTCATAGTTGGTTAAATAATTATTACTTATCAAGATTATGTAAAATAAACCTTGGTGATTTCAAATTTTTTTAATTTTACACCAATTTGTGGGATTCCTCAAGGATGAGTACCGAACGGCTTATTCTTCTCAGCTTATATTAACAACCTTTTTAATAACATATCATTAACAAAATATACAATTATCATCTCCCTCCTACATATATCAAAAACCATAAATTAAATTATGTAAAACCTATTGTGATCTAGGGATAGTTTTTGATGACAAATTAACTTTCCAGGAGCACACTCAAAAGAAAGTAAAATCCTTAATAATCAGACATGGAACGAAATTCCACATCTGATTAATAAGGATTTTACTTTCTTGGTGTTTCTGTAAGTCTATATCATCTGGGTCAGTACTAAGAGCTCTTTATTTTACAAATTTCAAATCTATATACAACTATTGTTTGCCAGTCTGGTCAATAACAACCATCCCTTTTAAATAAAGTCATTAAAGAAATACAAAACATTTATTTTCTTCTAAATAAATTTAGTAATCTACCATATACAAATAATCCTGTTGTAGCAGGAATTCAGCTTGGATTATCTGACCTAATAAAGCATATAGAATATTTTAACTGCTTACTTTGTTTTAAATTTTACAATGGTATTATAAATAATTATTGGCTTAGTCTGACAGTTAAAAGAACAAGAAAAGAACCCATAATGATGCTTGTATACATACTCCATATTATTGTTTATCCATTTCCCACAGATCAATTTTTTATTGTATAGCTGAAAACTTGAAACTAATAGAACTCATATTGCATACAGACTATCTTACTTTCAAAAGTACCTGCAAAAAAATTTTATATAGAAATCAATAACTAATCATGTTTTATTAATACCTATAACTTGCATCTACATTTCCATTATTTTATCTTAATCATAATTTTTTAAATCTATTTTATTTTTCTTGTTTTTAATTCTTCTAAATGTTTGTATAGTATAATTTATTTTTATTTTTTAATGGTAAAAATAATGATAGATATCAGCAAACAAGGTTTTAATTATAACTAGTTATGTATATATTCTTATTTTTTATTTACTTTGTACATATTGTAAATTTTGTTTTATCATAATTATTGTTGAATCATTTGTATAATTGTTAAAATGGAGGTAAAAATCTACTGTCTACTGACATTTCCTAAACAGTACAATAAATAAATAAATAAGTTTGCATTTGCTCTTAAACTTAGCACTACTTTTAAATTAACTTATTAACTAAAGAGTACTTGCTCTTCTTTAAGTAATTTAACTTAAATTAAATATTTAGTATGATCTTTCACTATACTGTTTCATTTTTTTTAAATTATTTTAACTTAAGTTATTATACTATTCTTTAATTAATAATTTAACTTGAAAATGATACTATATTTAATGCAAATAAAATAATATGGCAATGACAAAATCATACT
Source organism: Centruroides sculpturatus (assembly GCF_000671375.1). Classification (NCBI taxonomy): domain Eukaryota; kingdom Metazoa; phylum Arthropoda; class Arachnida; order Scorpiones; family Buthidae; genus Centruroides; species Centruroides sculpturatus. The sequence goes on along the minus strand of NW_019384756.1, from coordinate 379,170 downwards.
GCCATATCTGATATGGCAATATGATTTTGTCATTGCCATACAGTAGATCCCCCTATAAAACCGTTTCCTATAGTTATGATTCCTATAAAAATTGTGGCAGTATCCATAAACAACGGTAAAAATAACTCCTATAATACGTAAAACGTCATCGGGCAGCCGAACTACTTTCCCGCCGTCCGTAGCGCCACGCTACGGACGTTTAGGCGGATAAATTGAGTTTAGTATCGTCTGTTCATATAATTATATATAAATTAGGTACTGTACATATAATTATATATTAATTATATATAAATTAGGTACTGTATATATAATTATATATTAACTTAATTTATTGTAACTTTATTATAATTAAATATATATTTTTCGCCGTCTAGCGTCACGCTACGGCGAGTTAGGCGACCTATCGTCTGTCCAGTACTGTAATTTTATACATTTCTTGTGAAAGAAACATTTCTTATTTAACGGCCATAAAAATTATTTATATTAAGGATGTCTCCAAAGGTCAACGAAGTTTTCGCAGAAAAATAATATCAGAAATCGCGGCCGCGGTTTGATGCGCTGTTCCGCGACGAAACCAAGCTTTAGCAACGGGCGTAGTCGAACGGTACACACTCGGTAAGCAATCCTACAATTTTTTGTTTATAACGTAGTTTATACGGATTATTTTCAAAAAAATATACGTATTTTGGAAATGTTGAGTCGAATTAGTCTACAATCGATTAATTTTATGAAAGAAAACCTTTCAAACAGCCGTAGTCCGTAAACTATGATTCCTACAAAATTGATTCATAAAGAACGGAACGTATCTACCGTCTTATAGGGGGATCTACTGTATTAGGATTTTTGAATAAACCAATTAATTGTTGTTTATCAAAAATTTCATAATTATTGAAGATCATTTGGTTTAGTTTATCTTGTTTTTAACATTTTGTAGATTTCATATATTTTCAAAAAAATTTTTAAATCTATACCTTTGCTTTAAGAACGTGCATATTTTGAGAAATAACGAAAAACTGACAATTAATTATTTAATTAATTAATTTAATTAATATTAAAGTTAATATAAACGTATTAAATTCTTGACAGTCTAAATCAGTGATTCCCAAACTTTTTCAATCCACCACCCCCCTTTGTTCCATAAAGTTATACTCAATGCCCCCTAACCCATTTTCTCTTGTCTGAGAAAGGATTGGAAATATTCTTAGGAAAACTTTTCTATGAATCTCACACTTTGTGCCCTTACCGTACATTGTTCTCAACATCTGGAAACCATTAACTGCAATGTTTCCTCTTATCAGTTTAACAGAGAAAAGGTAACGGCTTTCAGTGACCCCAATTTTGCCTTTGTTCACCTTCAATACCCTGCCTCCACTGCCCCCCAATATTTATTCATCACCCACAAGGGGATGTTATTGCCCACTTTGAGACACACTGGTCTAAATTAATAATCGAATAAAACCATGAAACCAAAACTGACAAGAAACAAAAAGTTTAGAATATTTTGTTAGGATTCAAAAATTTAATTTAAGAAATATCTTCATATTCATTATTCAAAAATGGTGTTCATTTTGAACATCATAAAATATTAAAAAAGGAAAAATCATAAAGTTACAAATTTATCATAGCAAAAAGTGCCATTTTAAATAAAACATTGAATACACTTGTATATTTTGTAGATTATTATTTTAATTAAAAACAAACTATTCACTATCAAAATCACAAAATGCTACTTAATAGCGATATCAATAAATTCCACTGAATCGAAAAAAGCACCATATCAAGAATAATACTTAACAGCAGTAATGATATAGTTTTAAATATGATTATATTTAGTCATAAATTAATAACATAATAATAAAACTTAAAAAAAAAAAAAAATTAAACTGCTACTTACCTTCCCCATGATTTATCTTTAACATCAAATCTCAAGAGATCATTTAGCATATGTTTACTAAAAAATAATGAATAATGTAATAAAGCTTTAAAAAAATTTTTATTTTTAGATAACTGATATTTTATTAACCTACCCATTATCTCCTCCAAAAACATAAATGGCATCTTTATATGCTACAACAGTGTGCTTACTTCTCCTATAAATTCAGTAAATTAATTTTAATTTATAATCTAATAAAAATCTAATTAATATTAAATAAATTTATACTACTAAAATAAAGATTCTGACAATAAGAAATTAAAAATGCCTAAAGTATTGAATAATAAGATAAAAGATATAAAAAAATCATAATTATTTTGAATGTTTGAAAAATTCATTGTTATATTCATTTTAACATTACAATTATTCATCTCAAAAACTAAAACAGCAAAAAAACTTAAAATTTTTAGTTAATTGATTAATAGTTTGATTTCGTTTTAAAAATAAAATTTTCTGAAGAAATAATTTCTTTTAGATTCTTTTATTTATATCAATTAATAATTGTAAATATTGATTAATAGTTTCTCAAATTTACTTTTTTACGACAAATTTAATTAGTCATTTAACTGATTGTTATTTCCTAGTTTATTTATTAATATTTATTTGAATTAAAATAATAATTTTATATTTTATCTATATATATATAAATAAATGAGGATGATTGTTTTTGTTTGTTTGTTATGTACTCCTAGGCCACTTGACCAATTGCTCTGAAACTCAGCAGTTATATTAATATATTTCTAACTTAGATAATGTTGTACAGTACATACCAACCCAAAGTATTGATTAATTTCTACATATCAATTAATTTCTGCTTACATCCAACTTCATGTTTTCAGGTGTAGCGCTATTTTTATGCATTTCAATGATAAATATAATTCATACAAAAAAGGATATCATTAAAAAAAATATATTACATTCATTTAATTACTGCAATGGGTAGCCTGGGGCACACATGAACATTGAGCTGAAAGTGTTACACTGTAATGAACTAGATAAGTATTTGGTTTTACACATCTAACTCAAATAATTTCTTCCTACATCAGTATAACTGTAATAATCACATGAAATTACCTGCTTCTTCATAACCATTCAATACTCAGTGGTTTTTAACTATTAACTTACAATGTAAGTTTCAAGTTTGTACAAATACACACTTAAAGTATCAAAAAAATAAAAAAATATAATGACAAATATCAGGTTTTATCAGTGGCGTGCCGTGACATTTGATGATAGGGAAGCTGTGTTTCTATAAGAAGCCGACTTCCAGGGGCAATCAGTCAGCAATGGTCTAGGGTCCATTCGTATTCGTTTGTTCGATAAGCCAGTAAAAACCATAGACTTCTCTAAATGTATTTTTAATTAATAGATTATCTAACGCACTTAATAAATAAGCAAGTTCAATATAATTAACTCTCTTATATTAGATTTAATAGATTCTATACGCCCTCTAAATGCCAATTCTCGCTTCGATAACATCTACTAATTAAAATATATCTATTAGCCGTAACTATCTTGTTATAATTTTCAATATTTATTTTATATTGTGTACTAATGTTAAATTCTATTCTATTTTGATTTCCAAATTGCTTCAATTTTACGAAAGAATCGATGCGAGATTTAGGATTTTCGTGTCTTTTGCCAGCTTTACTCAAATTATTTAAATCGTCAAAGCCAATCTCATTCTACACACTAATTTTATTTGAAAATAGTAGGCAAGGCCAACAAAACAAATTTTGCATTTTTATGCATCCACAAAGCCATTTTATATCTTCATAAATTTTATCATGAAAATGTCGAACAAATTTTTTCTTTTTCATTATATGGTCTCGAGCCAAAACTTTTTGAAATAAATTTTCGATATCACAATTACATTCTAAATTGCTAGCTATAATATAAGGGCTAAAATTAAAAATAAAATTATAAAAACTTACTTGTTAAAATAAAATGTGTGATGATATACAATTATACATACCTGGTACAAAATATTCAATTGTATGAATATACTTTTAAAGAAAATTATAAATATAGTTTTGTGAAGAAACGTACATAAAAATAACATAAAATAGTCTTTACTTTTTAAATATTAAAACAATCCACCTAGTTAAAATTGCTCCCTACCAGTGGCTCGTGGATGGAATCAGAGACGGTCTTGGTAGGTGTGCGGTGCGGTGCATGCTTGCCAAATCCCGAGGGTGCCGATACCGGTTAATGTCTCTTTTGTCTCATCACTAGTATATCTCAAAGGATGCGACAGGGTTGTTGTAAATTTTAAATGTTTCTCATCATAGCTGTAAAAATCTAAATTTGTTACACTTAAAAGTCATTTATTTTCTAACTACTGTAATTCATTTTAAGACCAGGTGTCCACGGAAATTTTCAAAATTTACAACTTTTACTCACTTTCATTGAACTGGAAAAATTTCTGTCTTTATTACATCTAATATTACGAAGAAATCAGTCCCACTGTACTCGGCTAGATATTGTTCCGATTAGGCTTTTATTTAAGTAAAATGCTGTCTCTTTCATCAAGGTTTTGTTTACGTCCCCAATTCCCTAATCGCTTAATTATTTAACTACTTAAGTAGAAATAAGTCGAAACCAGTTACTTTGTACTCGAATATTTGCAGTCTCGGGAAAAAAGTGGAAAGACAAATTTTAACGATAACGGATACATAAATCATAAATTTAAGGAAAATAAATTCTAGAGCCTTTTCTGTACCTCGTGCAACTCTCCCATTCATTAAATTTAGTTGTAAATGACGCTGTCGAAGTAACAGTTAACTTTTTAACATTATACAAGAATTGTACACGTTTTTTTCTACATCCCCTTAAAGATGGGATGTACAAAATCGTAATATCACTGGTTTAACATCAAAATCCGTGAGTAATATAAAATCGGAGAGCGGAATAAATATATCAAATATTTTAATGGATTTTTTAACTCCTGTCAACTATACGGAATTATCGTAAAAACATACCAGTAAATTCTTATCGGTTGGGTTAAGTTATAAATCTACTCGTTATTCACGTAATCGAAATATCTAGTGGGCAGGCGGCTAACAGCCCAGAACCGGTCCTTGATAGAATTGGAATCTTTATATGTGTGCAGCTTTCACCCAAGGTCGTAGGCTTCCACCGGCTAAACCGGGTGAGGTTGGTGCTCTGTAAAGCGCATGCGCAAATCTGGCTTTTCGTAATCTGAAAATACAGGAGATTCCACTCCGCCACTAATATTCTAATATACAATAGCAATTTTTTTTTCCACGTGTAGTATAGAAATTTGTAATAAGATACATAATGCGGTTATAACAAAATATTGTGCGATTATTTTCATATAATTAAAATTAATATTTATTTATTTTTTAGAGAATACGAGGGAAGCGGCGCTTCCAACGCTTCTAATGACGGCACGCCACTGGGTTTTATGTATAATTATGAAGAACTATCATAAAAGTGACCCTGTTCTTACAACTCAAAGTATGTAAACAAAGAGTAATTAACATTGACAATATAATTTGTGATGCCAAAATATGTCTTTACATATTTGTTATTTATAAAAGTTATGTATTTTATTTTTATTTTGCTAGTTTTACACAGTAAAAAAGACATAGTAAAGAAACTAGTGAAATTAAAATAAACAAAAAGAAAAACATTAAATAGAAGTAATTACCATATATATGTCTTTACATTTCTAAGTTATACTGTGAAAAATATCTTTTTAAGAAGAAAAAAAAAGTCAAGTTGTTACATCTAATAATGCAGTTCTTTTCAAACAGCATTTTCATAAAATTAATAATTTTATATGTTATAAATTTCTCTCTTATAAACCTGGGCAATGCCAGATGTAACAAGTTAGTAGATAAATACATCTATAAAATCATAACTTACCTTGCACCAACAAACTCATCACATTCTGGCATTCGTCTCCATCGATGAACAGTTTCAAAGGGACCAAAATCTAATGTCAAGCATTCAGCACTCTCTGGCCAATTGTGATCGAACTCCATCCCTGGAGGTCTTGCTATTGCCATTTCCTCAATCTATTGAAAAATTATATATTCAGTTAATTAAAATATTTTGAAACTTCAAATTATTAAAATAAGCAAAATAATGAATATCAAACAAATTCCAAATAAAAATTAATAATAATAAAATAAATATTCAGTTTTTTTTTTCATTGGCAAAATTTATTTTTCATATACAGTGGAACCCCGGTTAACGAACGTCCTGGTTAATGACCAAATCGGTTAACGAACTATTATTTTGCAAAAATTTTGTCTCGGATAACGAACTTAACGGCTTTTTGTGTCAAATTTGTAAGCTTGCCGACTTTTAGGGAAAATCAGTTAATCGTGTGTCGGTGATGGTCTAGAGTCCATTCGTATGTTGGTGGTGGCAGAGGAGACAAAGATGATAAGTATTTTACAGTGAAAATCGTTTATTAGAACGGGAAGATGCTTACACATTTGAGGTAGTTGGAAATGGCTTATCTACAGTATTTTCTCTCAGCACTGAGGAGTGGCGCATCGCTGGTCCTACGATAGTGCAAGCTAATCAGTCGTAGTCCCAGAGCAGACAAGATGGGTTCGCTTGGTCACAGAAGCGATGGTAGGTGAGAGCTGCAACAACTGGAGCAGTCCGCGAGACACAACATAAATTTTAGCGGGCACGACTTCAGGCTTAATCCAGATGAAGATGACACAGATTAATCGCCATCGAATTTTTAGGAAAACTGCATTTTGATCTTGAGATTCGGGGTTTTTATGTATTTTTTCCTCGAATCTCACCTTACGATTAGTCCTGCGTCCCATTCCTTGCTTCCCGATTGTTTTCTTCTTTGTCTCTGGGTGAAAACTGAAACCAGATCAGGTCACGAGAAAGGTTTGTTCCCAGGTGTTTATTTGACACCTGTTCGTCGACTCTAATCAGAGATTGTTGATAAACCTATAAGCCTTTCGCTCATAATTTAGCCTATTGTTTCTGTTATCTGTCATTTTAAAACTTTAATGATTGGGTGTGATGTTTTTATACCCATCAAATCTTTCCCCTTTTCCGAAAATTTAACCTAGATCAACTGTTTATGCGCACGTTTTCCTATACTTTCATTAAAGAAAACCCATTTTTCAAATAAAATTACAAAAATACTGACGGCTAGAACGGATTAATTGTATTTGCATTAATTTCTATGGGAAAAATTGCTTCGGTTAACGAACGGACTCGTGGAACGGATTACGTTCGTTAACCAGGGTTCCACTGTATAGCTTTGGGGACCATCCATATATTACATCATCAAAAAATTGGTCATTTCTTACTCTTCTCTTCCCTCAGCATCAAAAATCATCATTGTAAAAGTTCCCCCCCAATATTATATCATTATAATCAGCAAAACTTTCCTTTTATAAATAAAATAGATACAATTAACTTGAAGTATGATCAACTTCACATTACTATATCTTTTTACCATTTACTGTATATATGCAAGACATGAAGTTCTAGTAGTCTCAACCCACTCTCCCATTCAAATCCAGTCATTTCAACTGTTGTCATATATGTCAATGATTAGCAATCTGAAATACTCAATAGATCTTGCAGGCAATAGAAGCTTATCAACTTTTATAAACTAAGTTACACTGTAAGCTAATAATTATTAACTTCTCTTGCATTTTTCTAATCAATCAGTGAATTCCTGGTTTAATTCATTTTTATCTCTTTCTGTCCCATGGACGCTAAAAAGGCCTTTTTTCCCTATCCATCATGGTTTGGCCAGATCATAATGGGGTGGTCAGGTGATGAGGCCTCATCTCTCACCCCCTGGCTAGAAGTGACTCCCCAATAGGAAATTAAATCTTGCTGTTTTATAGCAATATCAAGTGCTAGCCAGTAGAATATGCTGGTTTGCTTTGCTACAACTAAGTGGGCACTATTGATTTTGGAATGTTTGATGCAGATCCTCTTTTTAAGGCAGACTGAATAGCTGGACAATATGCATTATAAAGTTTTTACTCCTATTCACACAGTAAGACTAACTAACAACTTCCTTATGATGCATATTGTCCAGACTCACCTTATTATCAATGTGACAAAAACTCAACATTAAGAACACACAAAAAAGATTCCAATTCTTCCAGTTGTGTTATTTTGGTCCTACAGAAGACCTGATTAGAGTGAGTTTTGCAGAGCTTCTGAACTTTTCTTTTTAGCAACATTTTTAACTTTCTTGAAATGAAACTTCCTTTATAACATGCAACTCTAATCAAAATTAACTTCATGTTAACTGGATTGATAAATACAAGTACACAAAAAAAAATTGATAATCCCAGTAAATAATTTTATGAAAATTTTACAAACGTTTTCAATCTTACACAAGATCTGCTTCAGGTCAAAAACATTCTAAATTGGAATGCACAGAACTAATTTCAAAATTTTTCCCGCACTCCAACTTTTGAAAAATTTTGAAATTAATTCTGTGCATTCCAATTTAGATTATATTGTCATAACACAAGCTCACATATGATCGCTGACATAGTGTTATGATGCCTTGAAAACACCTTTCTCCAAGTTCCAGCATGTATACCAGACACATTGATGATACCTTCATCCTGTGGAGAAGGAAGCCCAACATATGACAATTTTTGGAGAACATCAATGACAACCCTTATGAATTGTTCTTACAATTAGATAAAAAAAGTGAAACAACAGTACACTTTCTGGACATTCTCATTACATGCAGATCTGGGAAAATTTTCACTTGGATCTACAGGAAACCTACCTTTCAACCCATTTCAATCCCATAGACTCCAGACACATCAAACTTTGTGCCTTCAGATCCTTGATAAAAAGGGCATACACTCACTGTATGAATATTCAAGACACTTTGGCGAAGCTGCATTACATCAAAAAAATTGACAGGTAACATAATTATCTGGATAAGATATTAAAACAATTGATCAACACTTTCCTTACACCCAAAACAATAATGACAGCAATAAATTGGAGGCAAAGGGTAGTCTTAAATTATAACTCCACCTTCCTCAATATCCAGAAGAAAGTGGCTAATAATGGCAAAGTGTCTTTTTATATTGATGTAACCCAGCAATTTTAAGATACTATGAAATGATTAAAAAAACCATATAGCCAGGACTCAGTTACAGGGATTTACTCCGTCCCAGTCAACAATCATTGTTTCAATATTAGGCTAATCTACATATGAACCACACTTTGTAATTTAGAATAGAGGGTCACAGAACATAAATACATGGCTAGAAAAAACCTCAGTAACACAACACTGGCAGCTTATTCACAGAATAATAATGTGCACGTTCAATAGAATCAAGCCAAAATCATTATGCCCATTTCTATTTTACACAACATCAGGTTTCTAGAAAAAATTAGAAATATATAAAGCACACAAAAAGAAATACTGAATCAATCATTGGGATGCTGAAAATTTATCAAACACCTGACAAGCAATTTATGAAATGTAATTTATGAGCATTTTATTAAGAATTAAATCTTACAAATTTTAAAATGTTTGATATTTATTAATTTAATTCATTTTACAAGGTTTAATTTTCTGTATTAATTAATTATTACCTTTTAATTATTAATTTTTAAAATTTTCATATTTGTGACTTTATTTTGAATTTGTAATTATACATTCTAAAGAATTTGAAAATTCTTGTAACTGATGATGATCAGTAAAATCTGATTGAAAACATTTTTATTTCAATAAATTTGTGCTGGATTTATTAAGGTTTCAATTGGTAAATACTTAGTTTAGTAACCCTAATTTTTTACTTTTGGACACACTTTTAGGAATATATTATGACTGAAAGTCAGGAACTGTCTGTATTTGACAAAATTGGTAAAAGATAAATAGTAACTCTTATATAAATCACCTATAGAAGTTAAAAAATATTCAACTAGAAAAGGATAAAATTCACTTATAAATATTTAAAAAACACTCAGTACTAAAGTTTATAATTCATGAAATGCAGGAACAGCAGTTTCATATGTAAAGGGGAGAAAATCAAATCATTATCAAAAACACTACAGTAAATTAAAACTAAATCTTATCATCTTTTTTTCAAAATTTATATGATATGTTTTCCTATTTTACATATTAATTACAAATTTTTTAATTTAAGACTGTCAGTTATAAAGAATCTTATAGTTTATATAGTAGCTAGGATTGCCAGACATACTTTATTTTAGCCAAATTGTCGTTCTCTTTTTTTTCAAACAAGAAAGGACACATTTTATCCTTTATTTTCATAACAACAGACATTGAACAAATTTTTGGTGCAAATAATACAAAAAATGAACACTGCACAAACATTTTCCAACTCCTTCTTCAGGTGCAACAGAACAATTATACAATGGAATATTGTCGGAACAATCTATTTGTAAAAATTTTTTATAACATAATTCAAACATTTTGAAACTGTAAATATAAATTTAATGCTACATAGGCATCGTTGCACCTGAAGATAAACTCAAGGAGTTGGAAAACATTTGAGCAGTGTTTGTTTTTTGTATTATACAGTATTGGTTCAGTGTCTGTTGTTACATATATCCAGGTATAGAGTGGTGTATATTTTATTTTCATTTTTTCAATGTTTGTACTTTGTAATGGCAGTGGTAGATCCTTATACAGTCGACCCCCGTATAAGATCATTGATTATTCCGTTTTATATGAATTCCATGTTGTATGAGTCACTTAGATTTTACAAATACGTGTACCGGGCTGTGAACGGCTCACGTATTTGTAAAATTTAAGTGACTTGTACAACATGGAATTCATATAAAACGGAATAATCAATGATCTTATACGGGGGTCGACTGTATACCAATCCATATCCTTTCCTCATATACTTCCTTTTCAATCCATATTCTCTTTTCCAATCCATATAGTGTCAACCTGTGTTAATATGAATCAGTAGGGGAATAGTAGTTAGCTAGCTTTATTGAAAATTCATATTAATGATTTTCAGGATCAAGGTCAAGGTTCTATAATTTACAGAGTTAAGGATTAATAGGCAAGTGAAATCTCTAAACCAGGGGTGGCCAACCTTTTGCATACCATGCGCCAATTTTTTGACAGACGAGTTCAGATGCGCCATATTACTTCGAACACTTTTTATACAATCTTACGTTCAATGTTAGAGGTTGATAAATAGAGATAAGAATAAATCTGCTTCGCTTAGGAGAGAAAAAGGAATAACTTTATTACGCAGTTGAATTAATTAATTTATGACAGTTTAATGAAGCACCAATTTACAATAGTCAACAATAATCTCCTGTACGAGAGGGCTATTGCTTCGTGATGGTGCTATTTCTGCCAGAGTCTCGTTTGGTGAAGATTACTCTGCACCACAATTATTGGCACAGAGAACACGATCAGCTTGAAATAACTTTAATCACAATAAATGTTTTCGGCCATTTACACGCCTGTAAACTGATCGGAAATAAAGATCGCAAGACTCAAAATACATGCATTCACTGTAATTTACTATGTGGAGAACACTCGTTTTATCTGCAAAATAGACTGTAACAAATTGTGCAACAAATGAACTTGCATGACAGACTATAAAAAATTTATTTTTTTATATAATATTCTTAATCGCAAAAAAGCCAAATCTGGCAATTTTGCTCAGAACTAACAAGTGCCACTTGTAATCGTCCAATGCGCCACATTTGGCGCATGCGCCACGTTTTGGCCACCCCTGCTCTAAACTATATTTTGAATTAATTACTAAATAAAGTTAAATAAAATTTAATTCATTTACAAAACTTAATTCATTTACAAAACAAAATTAACAATCTAAATGATTTCCAAATCAAACAAAATGAGAAGGAAATGATATTTGCTGTTTAAGTGTATATCAGAGTAGTTAAACAAAACAAAGCTAAAAGAAATCCATGATTTTTTCTGTTGAAGACTGTTTAAAAAACGAGAAAAATATTTTTTGGTTTCAAAAGAGTAAAAAAAAAAAGCCAAATTTAGTGCAAATTAGCCAAACCAGGTATCACTGTATGTACCCCCAATATCTAAAGTGGCATTTGTTTGTATAGAACATCATTCATTTAAAGAGGCGGGGTTCTTAAACTTTAACCCCTATTTTTTGAGTACAGTATACTCAGAAAATAGGGATTACAGTTTAAGAATATAATGGTCTGTTAAATGGTAAGTATAATAGTTTGTTAAAACGAAATGCTTGAATTGATCAGAGGTCAAGCCTGTCTTACTAACAAGAGAAGAAAATTATTCTACTCAAAACAGAACATTTATTATGGTACCACTTTGCTTTTTTACACTATTCAACATGAATATCATATTAAAATTATCATCAGAAATCGGGTCATTTCTTGAGTGTTGTAAAAATAATTTACAGTTCAGTTTAATGAATTCTGGTAACATTTTTGTTTGCTTTAACATGAGAATTTGCTTTATTGATGTTTGTTTTAAGGAAAGTCTATTGTATAAATCTATGGTTTACCATTTAAATATTTTAAATTTAATTTAAACCAAAACTTGCATATATTTATTGTCAATACAAAAACTTATTTTTAAATCAAAATCTAAAAAAACAGAAACATGTTTAGTTATTAACTGGAAAATCATTCAATTTTATTTTTTGAGGTGGAACAATTTGGAGTAAAAGTTGGATTATTTAATTATTTGAAGTATCCTTTATTTCAGTCATAGAAATATGGAATATTTCATTCTAATTAGTTATTAGGATTAGTTCACCCTAATAGTAGCTGAAATTGGACAATAAAGTAGCTCAAAAGCTTTCTAGAATTTAAAAATATTTTGTTTAAAAATAACTTTTTCACCGTTCATTATCACTAAGGGTGGATTTATATGCATTTAAAATTGCTGTATATGCACATATGTATGCATGTAAAAATACCAAGTATATACACTAATATACACATGTTAAAAGCACCAGTAATACACATTAAAATTTGTAGATTGAAATGCATACATACTTCTGTCTGTAAGCAAATCTTACTAACATCTATTATGTTACACTTTTTAGGTGGAGAGGATAAACTGCAAAAACAGATAACAAGGGATTTGAAAATTATGACATCACATAACAGGTATTAGAATAATATTTCATGTAAGAAATGTATGATCAAGTCAATTAAGAATAAAATTTTGTACTTTCTATGCTATCTAATTGATCATTATCAAATTTATTTCTATATACAATTGTTTACAAGACATAACAGAATGACTGGGTTAACCTAGTTTCCCTTATCCTATAGTTATGTCACTGTTCTAAAGTGGACAAATATTTTTGTTTATAGCCCTGTACTAATGTTGAGAAATAAATTAACACTCTTATAAGTTATTTCCTAATCATAGATTTAATGTCAAAGTTGAGAGTAATGTTTTGTTCCCAACTGATATGAATTCAAAGTTAGTATCAGTGCAACTAGAACTTGCCTGTTTTGGCTCATTTTGATGCTTCATGTTGCAATGATATAAGAATATTTCAATATGTGAAATTGTTTTTTAGCAGAAAACAATTTGTGGCATACATTACAATAAAAAATTTTTCAATCTGTTAATTTTTCCAATTTTTTCCATCTATTTTAAATGTCCAGAATCCAAACTCCTGCAAATACATTCTTAGCAGTTTGTCACTAGTTTTTGCTGTTTACCAATGTTATTGGTTGAACCAATTTTCACATAATGGAATCTTATATGCACATGTTTCATATGCAGTTGCCTTTACAAAAATGCTTTTGTTGTCAAAACAAATGTTAACTACTGACTGTATGGAGTTCATACCTAGTTTTTAATTTTAAGTAAATTTTTAAAAGTAATTGCAAATTTTTTCTAATGTGTACCTAGGTAGTCCAAGATGATGGCGGTTAGGTTAGATTAACTATATTTTTAGTAGACGTTTCATTTTTTTAAATTTTGTTCAAGAACTACCGTGAATCAATAACTAGTGACATTAGGCACATGGCGGCTCCCCTCCGGGAGGAGTTCATTGGGCTCACGAACAGTCAGAAGCGCTGCCATTGGGGTTACCTAGGTACACATTAACCCAAAATTTTATAGTCATTTTGGTTAATGTCCAGGGTCGTAGACCATCATGGCGGCTCTTCCTGTTTTAGCCTCGAAACCGGACCACTTTGGAGACGACGTGTCACATGACGATGCAAGTGAACGGCAGCAGCTGTCATGGCGCCGGCGCTGATTCCAGCAAACAAAAGCAAACAGTGGGGACGCATGTTCTAACCTAACCTAACCTAACCTAACCTACTGTTTGCTTTCTTGGTACAAGTCGAGATACATAGACTGTCATGGCGGCTGATCGCCGATTCCAGCAAAGACAAGAAAGCAAACAGTGGGGACGCACGTTCTAACCTAACCTAACCTAACCTATTCTAATAATATAATTGATAATAATTATGATAATTTATCAGAATAGGTTAAGTTAGGTTAGAACGTGCGTCTCCACTGTTTCCTTTCTTGATTAAAGTCCAGATACAGTGGGGACGCACGTTCTAACCTAACCTAACCTATTCTGATAAATTATCATAATTATTACCAATTATATTATTAGAATAGGTTAGGTTAGGTTAGAACGTGTGTCCCCACTGTTTCCTTTTCTTTTCTTTGCCGGAATCAGAGGTGAGCCGCCATGGCAATCCGGCACAATTCTAGGACAAATGTAGCAAATTGGGACTTTGACAGAGCAGTAGAGCATATCGATAGGAACAAAAAAGTCAAAGGAACCATGCCCGTACAAGCGACCCTTCGCGAGATACAGGTCCCCAAAAATGCCGCTAATTAGGCAACGCTTTCTATGCCGCCGCCGCTCTATACTGAGCGCGCTTCTATTTCCCTATCTCTAACACATTGTAACTGACGACGGAAAAAGCCAACAAAACAGATTATACACTCACCTTCGGCAGAGTCTCCTTTTCTCGCTACCCGACGACGACTGGCCCGTTTCCGATCTTGTTTAGGAGAAGCCGGGGTAAGACCGCCGGTCACCGCTGCCGCTTCCTCCTCCTCGGCTATGTCCAGGAGGTCGACGACGACGAAGATGGGATCGCCCGATGTTATTCGAACAATCGCATATAATCCAGGGTTCGGGTACAAGTATCCTTCGGTAATTAATTGG
>NW_019384756.1:307780-363141 GCF_000671375.1 Centruroides sculpturatus | reverse complement strand
GAACGTGCGTCCCCACTGTTTGCTTTCTTGGTACAAGTCGAGATACGTAGACTGTCATGGCGGCTGATCGCCGATTCCAGCAAAGACAAGAAAGGAAACAGTGGGGACGCACGTTCTAACCTAACCTAACCTATTCTAATAAATTACCACAATTATTACCAATTAAATTATTAGAATAGGTTAGGTTAGGTTAGAACGTGCGTCCCCACTGTTTCCTTTTCTTTTTGCGGAATCAGAGATGAGCCGCCATGAGTCTACGTATATGGACGTTAACCCGCGCGTCGGTTTTCCCCGTTTATCGCGGCGCAGCAGCCGCCGCTGTTCGCTCGCGTTGTCACGTGACATGTCATCTCCAAAGCGGTCCGGTTTCGAGGCTAAAACAGGAAGAGCCGCCATGATGGTCTACGACCCTGAACATTAACCGTCATTTTAGTATCACTTTGTGCAGTGCAGTCTGAATCCCCTAATAATGCCACTGCTTGCATCTGAAAGTTTTTATGAACATGTAAGACACATCATAAAAAATGACCAGCAAAAAAAGACACAATATGTTTAAAAGTGATGACAAACATAAGCCATATTTGTGGATTTTCTCCCTAACAAGCAAAATGTTGCAGCTCAATTTCAACAATTAAATAACATTACATAACCTATCTTTAAAAATAACAAATATATGATGAAAGTGAATTTACTATTTGAATTATAAAAATAAAAATTAATATAGTATTTCTGTGAAGAGACTCAATCAAGGACAGCAATATACAGCTTTGTGTTATACATTCATATCATATATAACTTAACCTTAACTAATGCCAATCACATAATTCAACTTTCTAACTACAGTTATGTGATTGGCATTTAAAATATAAATCTAAAATCATTATTTCTGTTTAAATATAAAAATCAATAATAATAATAAACTTACTGGAAATTAATACAAAAATAATATTCATTGAATCATTTCTCCAAATACATAAATACATTTTTAACCATTCTTTGATTTTTCCTAAACTGCAGAACTTAATTTTCCATTTGATAAATTAATTTTAAAAATCTGTTCATATTAAACATTACCACCAAAAATAGTAAATGTGATCAACTGTCATATTTTCCATATTTATAAACATAAGCACTTTAAAACTTTAGTCGCCAAACGAAAGTTTACTTAACGCCACCTGGGAAAAAAAAAATATATATATGTATTTAAATTGAACTTTAAAAAGTGTTAATAATAAGCTATTAATCTTAAAAATTATTAATAATATTAAAATTAATTAATATTTGATATTAATATTTATTAAAATTAATTAAAAAGTAATGGCAACCTGAATTCAAGAAATATCGTTGCTACGTCCTCTACCGTTAATAACGGGAAATACATAACTGTCGGAACCGGAAATTAGAAATATAAATATTTAAAATAATTTTCGTGTTTCAAATGTAAAAACTATAGACTACGTTGATTGGTTCGAAGTAAAGAGGTAACAATATAAATATGATATAGAGTCACTATATTTGAATATGAACATTCAATTCGTTTATATACTTTTTGGTGTTTTGGTCTATGTATTGTAAGTACAGTATATTCATAAATGTACTAAAATAACTTTTAGTAGTATTTGAAGCCATTTCTCCAATTATTTCTCCTTTCTGTGAAATTTCAAGTTGATCAACAGTTTAAAGGATAACTTTATTTTTAGCTCTCTGAACTGGGGCACTCGTCAGACACCGCTGTGGGTACGAAAATGTCAAATAATCTTACGAAATTATTCAGCAATTTTGCTTTCACCTGACATGGCATACTGATTGTTTTTATTTTACATATTCCAACTGTTACCTATTGTGCAAATGCATACTGTAATAAACTTTGTACTACTGTATTGAAAACCATGGTTTCTCACTTCCTTGCAAAATATTTACTTTGTATTAGAGGCAAAAAAGTTTATTTCTGGCCATGGTTTGAAATTCTAATGCGAGTCTATTCTCCTTTAGCCCTCAATTGAGAAAAGAACCACCCGAGTTTATAGGCCATTTGTGTGACACGTTTGGTTCCTCGTTGGCTCTGGGTCGTGGTTCTGCCAATCCATTTTGTGCCATTATAGTTCTGCCACTGTTTGTATTATTGAATAGCTATATGTTTTATAATAACTCTAGTTTTCAGTCAAAATTGCATGGTGGGACATTGAGACATCTTGATTATTTACTCTGAGAAAAGAGGAACAAAATATATGAAAACAGTTGATTTATTCCAAAACTGTGTCTTCTTTTAATTCTCCTTTACTTCACAACTTGGTGCATAGTAGACACTGGACATCTTTAACATCACTCTTTATTCGGGAATATCTTTCACTCCAATATGCATACCTGGCATATGTCCCTCTTCCGTTGGCTTTTTCTTTAAGACATTTAGTAAAGAGGTGCTAACTAATGCACATCCTTTTTAAAATACATATATTTACAGTTAAAATTTCCCAACAGTGCACTGAACAGCCTGTCAATAGAGAGTGATGTTAAAGATGTCCAGTGTCTAACTATGCATCCAGTTGTGAAGTAAAGAGATGTGAAAACAGAATGTCTGGTCACTATCTAAATCATTTAGTTCTCTGTTTAGTGATCTATATACAGGCGTGCTCTTGTATTTTAACTAGTTTTCATATAATTTTGGAACTTATTTGACTTACAGAATGGTTCGCTTATTTGATGAAAGACCCTAAATGTGGTTGAAAATGTTTGTTTATATTAAAATTTGTGTGCTTAAGTGTTAGCCATTGCCACTCATTATTCAAGTGAGGGAATGGATGAGAGGGCAGTGCTATAGTTGAACCATTCATTATCAAAAACCCAAAAAATGTGGGGTCAAGTTAAAAAAGTTATTTAGATTAATAATAAAAAAAAATCAAAATTTTAACATAACAATAATATTTTTGCATGATTTATTTATTTGTTTATATAGATCTCGAATATTTTATTAGAATACGTTAGGTTAGGTTAGGTTAGAACGTGCGTCCCCACTGAACTNAAAAAATCAAAATTTTAACATAACAATAATATTTTTGCATGATTTATTTATTTGTTTATATAGATCTATAGTATTAATCAGCAAAGTTACAAAGACCATGATGACAAATTCAAAATATGTTGGCATTGATAATTTAGTAAAATGAAAAGTCACTAAAACCAACAAAAATTTTTAAAAGGTATTTAAAATTGAAACATATGTGATAAATAAGAATTCTGTAATGAAATGAGTAAAAACAGAACATAAACTATTAATTTAATATATATTTATAAGTCACAAAATAAGATGGGAAAAAAGTAAATGTATTAATTATAAATTACTGCTGAATCAGTAAAAAAAAAGTGCAGAAAATTGTAAAACAAAGCAATGTGTACACTTATATACATAAAATAAGTAATTAAGAGTACACTGGAAATAGGACCTGACTGAGCTGGACCCAATTCAATGTAAATTCATGCATATTCCATCAGTATGCCAACTTATCTAATCTTTAAAACATTATCTAATTGAAGCAGAGCATTAGCAAAGCTTCTATGAAGCTTACAGAATTGTGTTTGTTATCAAAATCCGTTTGATAGATTTTGATTAAACATTGCCATTTTCCATTAATTGAGATGAGGAATCCAGAATTGTAATATGGGTCAATTTAAATGTAAAAAATCTCGCAACAAATCACTTAACTTTCTTGGCAACATTTAAAATTCTGGTGGCGCTATCAGTTACGATATTTCATTTTAAAAAACTACATTTTTAATTATTATAAAATGGCAGAAAGCTTAATTTTAAGAGTAGGGATGGGTTTTATAAAAAATTGTAAATGGTAATAATGAGTGAAATTGTCATTAAGTTCAACCATACATGAGATATGACACACGACCACCCTGTATCTACCCATCCCGTTGACCTTAAACCACCAAAATTTAATAGCATGAATCTTTCTTATACACAAATCTTCCTGCAAAATTTCAGAAATTTTCAAAAGCACGGGAGTTATTAAGCTTCAAAGAGGGTAAACAAAATTGTGCCATCCCACACACACATACACAGGGAAAAAAACTGAATGTTTTTGCATTTCTCGACATTTCAAGGTCAAAAATAAAACAGTATTACATTCCCAACAGAAAATAAATATGAAAAATGAACAAAATCGATGGTGATTTCTTTGTTGTGTTTTCACAATAACAAAACAATTGCCATTTATTGATGTTTTCTTGAATCGTCTTCTCGATGTACCTGTACTTGGTCAGTGCAAGGATTGTCTCTCTCATGTCCTGCAGGCATGGGAGACACAATCCTAGCCTCTTGTTGTGGCAAGTGCAAAGTTCACCTGTGTGCATCCTTCAGGTTTTGTACAAGGATTGTAGCTTCTGTGCCTAACAGGTGCATGGATTGCTTCTTTTCTTCCAGTTTCACTTCAATTCTATCACAATATGACAAAGTCCTATAACAGATAAATATGCCTGTGCTATTTATCTGAGGATCAGCTCCAAATACAATAGAATGCAATGGTAAATATATGAACCACTCTCGTACTCAGCAGAAGTAATAAATACAAACTTAACCAACACCTTAATATTCACTGAGAAATTATTTTTATTAAACAAAGTAAATATATGTTTTTGTTGAAAATTATTTTTATTTTTGTGACAATAATTTAGATTATAAATTAGTTGGCACAACTTGACTTATGTTTTCAATCTGCATATGAGATCTTCATCAGGTCAGAGAGTTCAAAATGGAATATGAAAAAGGAATATCGGTATCTTAAAATGTTAGTTATAAAGAAATGCTTACTGGAAGTAATTTAAGGTTCCTCTGTGGTGATTTCTATTTTATATTATAATCTCCAGTCTCTAAAAGAATTAGAACTGTAACTTAAATATCCTAAGTCAGTGGCGGCCTTAGGGGGTGGCGAGCAGGGCAATGGCCTGGGGCCTCGCGCAACAACCAAGTAGAAAAAAGTTGATATTTAAAACTTTTTATTTTATCCTTGGCTATTAGTTATAACAATAAAATAAATTTAATTTATAATACAGTATATATTAATATTAATAAGTGCCTACTATTTCAATTCACATACTTTGCACAAAGGACAAGGGCCTCGCAAAGATCTGCTGCCCAGGGCCTCGCAAAGATCTGCCGCCCAGAGCCTCGCAATGGATAAGGCTGCCGCTGTCCTAAGTTATATTTTTAAATGTTAGATTACCAAAATCATTTATGAGCATCAAGCATTGTGTTCATTTAGTTACAGAAATTAATCAATAACAAATAAAGATGAAGTAGGAATTACAATAAAAACACAGTTTCTACTAAATATTTGTATTTTTTTTTTTTTTTAGATATTTTAGTTAAAAATAAAGAGAATTAGTTTATTATTTATCTATAAAAAAAATCAACCTCAATTCAAATGATATACTGTATATATTAATAATTCCATTCTGAAGGCTGTGGCTAGATATCTCCAGAACTTCAATCAAAACTGACAATGTTAGAAAACTATGCTTTATTGAAATGGAGTCACTAAATACATTTAAGTATTTAGTGACTCCATTTCAAGTGTCTTTATGCTTTTAAGTGTCTTTATGCTTTTATGGCTCATTTTCAGGAGCATAAAACATCCAATAAATAAAAAACATTAAACATTCTGACTGCCATAGTATTATGCAATGATAAAGATAACAACAATAATATGATGGACATATAACTTGCCTCCACTAGAGATGTCCATCCTTAGTGGAGCATTTGATATCATATAACAGCTTTGCCTCCAGACTGTTAGAAGTTAGAATAAAAGGGTACCAGTTCATACCAGAGATGGCTGGTCAAAAGGGGCTAGAGGAGCCAAGCTACATCAATCATTTTATTAAATCAAATTATTCAATGAGGAAAAAAAACATCTTGATTAACAAATTATTTAGCATTTTTTATAATTTAAGAGTTCCAAAATAGAATGTGAGAAAGGAACATATTGGGATATTTAATTAAGCTACTAAATGACTTGAAAAAATTTTTGTTTCAAATAATTTGAGTAGAAATATTCTCTTTGAGAAGATAGGAAGGTTTTAGTTAAGAGACAACAGATGTACAGTATTTGAAACTGTTATATTTTTTTATGACATCTTTTTTATGACATATCTTTTTATCTTTTTTATGACATATTTCAAATATGTTGCAATATTATAATGCATAAAATAAGATATTTATAAAAATCCTTTAATTAAAGATGGCTCAAATAGATGTTAAAATTCTGTTTAAAAAATACACCGTATCTTTTATAACCAGTAGAAAATTTGATGTATATGATTTGATAAGATATGGCAATGTGTGGACGATCTGTCAAGGAAGTGCTTCCCAGGAAGACTTTCTATAGGAAACCGGCCCTTATTTAGGTATTGACTTATCAAGAAAACCCAGATAACTCTGCATGACCAGCCTGTTGGTTAAGCTTAAATCAACACAAACAATGGTTTTATTCATTTGGCAGCCAATAGTGGGTTTTGATGATATCAGCCAGTTGAACCTGTCTATTTTAAACTTAGTTATCTCAAAAACCTCTATCTCAAAATTTATTTTTTCCCCAATATTTTCATCCTAAATTCAATTATTTTCCATATTAATCTCAAATAATTTTCCCAAAACTTCTACACCTCAAATTATGGACTGAAGTGTCAGTTACAAATACAAAAGTTCAGTAACTATATTTTGATAGCATAAACTGTAGTTGAGAAACATCTCTTGCAATACAGTATGTAAATACAATTAATGCTGCTTTTCTCTGATTGGTTATGAGTTTGGCTTGCATCTTATTGGTTGAAGAAAGTTGGGCATCAGAAACTATTGACAAACTATTTCTGTTAAGGTATGTCTAAATGTTATACCTAATATAGGTGTGCACTGTACTTGCTGTTGCATTAATGCAATATTATACCACCAATCAAACCTGTTACTCTTTTCAATTTTTATAACTGGATGGTTTAAGTTTAAAATTAAAATTGAAGACAGATTTTGTCTTCAGTTTTAATCTTAAACCTATTATTGTTTACTATGAGGAACCTCTACATCTCAAAACTTGTCTATCTTGAATGTTTTCTCATTCATTCGAGATTCAATATAAACAGGTTCAATTGTATATGAAATGAGATTATGAAAAGAAATGATTAATTAATACAAAAGATATTGATGTTACTGATGTATGGAAAGAATGAATGAAAAGAGTTATTAAAGACTAAGAGATAATTAGTATATTTTACATGGTAAGAAATTATATAAGAAATTAAAATTTATAGATATGGGAATCTAGAAGTTTGATATTTAGAAAAAAAAAGAAAAAAAATTAATTTAGAACTTTAAATTGAGATTTATTTTTAAATTTAGATTATTAAACAAAGGCTGAAATTCAAATTATTGAAATGTTCCATTTAATTGAATATGAATTGGAAGACATTAGTATGAATTGAGAGAATTCATAAAACGTTAAATGTTAGATACATTTCAATATATGTATTTGAAGAACTTTGAATATACAAAAGAAATAAATTGTATATCTGTTGAATACATGATTTGAAGTCTGAAAATGTTGTGTGTAAGGAAATTTGGAAAAATTATTTATAAGTACTAATTTAATTGTTATATAAATATTTATTAAATCTTTCAGAAAAGATATGATTGAATAATTTTGAAGCAGAATGACTGGAGCAAATCATTCATCATCGTCAAAAACTCACAGTCATCAAATGGTACAAAATATTTTAAATTCTAATGAATTGGAATTCTATGAACTTGCCTGTTCCAGTGGCTTGACAATGAATCCACAAGTGTTCAAGTAAGGATTTTTTTACATTTAATAATAGTTTTAACAAATAATGAAATGCTAAACATTAAAGGAGTCAACAAGTTTTATAAGATTAAATGTTTTTTGAGGCTATCATTGTATTACCAGATCTTTCAACACCTACAAATTAAACAAAACACAATAAAATTTTGAATATCAGAGATTGATTCAAACTTACAAATATAGTAGGCATGTATAATTTTAAAATCTTACAAAAGCCTAAAAGATGAATTTTTTGTTAAAAAATTTATATTATAATAGTGTTAAATTACTATTATAATATAAATTATTTAACAAAAAATAGATATGTATATAAATTTACAGATATTTAAAAACATATTTTTTATATATATTAAAATATATAAATAAGAATATTATTTCATCTTCATATTAAAGTCAGTTAAGCTACTTTAAAATTTTACTTTTCAGCAATATTATTTGTAATAAAATTTTATACCTTGTCTTTAGAAGATATTTGAAACTAAACTGTAATTAAATTGGTAATTTACTTATGATGTATTTTTAAATATTTATTGTATTACATGTTTCATGATCGTTGACTTCACCATGTTTTGTTTTTTTAATTATTTTTCAAAATAAAATTTTTCTTTGTTTTCTTAACGTTTGACTTCACCATGTTTTGTTTTTTTAATTATTTTTCAAAATAAAATTTTTCTTTGTTTTCTTAACGTTTACTCTTTTCTTATTTTAATTTATGAGATAGCAAAAGAATATTTGTTTATTGTTCTGTTCCAATTACTTAGTTATTTACACTTTAATTGCTAGCTAAACATTTCCTATCTTAGCTACTACTGCTGCTACTACTACTACTACTACTACTCTTCAGCATTACAGCCCATGTAGGGTCTTGGCCTCTCTGACAATCGCAGCCCAATCTTGACAATCTTCTCCACTTCCGCATGATCTTCTGATGTTTCCTCCAATCACCAACCTTTGTCTTCCTCAAATCATCCTCCACATCATCCAGCCATTGCTTTCCATGGTCTTCCTCTACATCTCCTATCACCCAGATTTCTCTATAGATCTTGGCAGATCTATCATCTGACATTTGCTTAACATGCCCCAACAATCTCACTGCCCCAAATATATTCCTTAGAATTTTCCTCTCCCATCTTCTCAAGAATTCCTCCATAGCCACAATCATTGTCCATATTTTCAAACTGTACATCACCACTGGTCTGATAACTGTGCAATAAACAGCCACCTTCAATCTTTTACACAGGCTACTGGATTTAAGAATTCTAATCAGGGCCAGTAAGCTCTATTTACTGTTGCAATCCTTGCTTTTATATCTTTTAAGTTGTTATCACTAGTTACCAGTACTCCCAAGTACTTGAAGTTCTCACATGTCACATAGTTGACACCATTTAACTTGATGTATTTGTCTTCCCTCGCAGCAACTTTCCTAGACAAAAGCAAGTACTGTGTTTTACTGTGCTTCACTATGGTTCACATGAAGCCCCAATTCCTCTGCCTCCCTTTCCAATCTACCCAATCCTTCCTGCAACTCTCCCAGGCTATGGGACAGCATGCCAACATCATCAGCATAAGCTAAATTTTGGCTGACACAGTTGAAAATATTGCTAGTTGGTGAATTTCTCTCAACCACTCTCATCACTCTCTCCAGAACTATGTTAGACAGCAGTGTGGATAACACATCACCCTGCTGCAAACCTTGATTAATTTCAATTGTTTTAGTGAGGTTTCCATCTACTTTGACATGACATTTTATGCTTGTGAGAGTCATTTCACCAATCTGATTAATTTAGATGGAAACTCCATATCTATCAAAGTCTGGTACAAGGACCTCATTTTCACAATATCGTAAGCCTGCTGAAAATCCACACACAGCTAGTGAACATCCACATTAAACTCTTTTCCATTATTTGCCTTATAGTGAAGATGTGATATATCATTGATCTAACTTGCCTAAATCCACACAGGTAAGTCACCCAGTCTCTCTTCTACTAGTGAAGTGAGCCTCCTCACCATGACCTTAGCTAAGACCTTATACACAGTACTAAGTTAAGATATACCATGATAGTTTTCACTTATTGCTCTGTCCCACTGCTTATGAATTGGGCACTCAACAGCCAACCTCTACTGATCTGGCATCTCTTCCTTTTCCCATACCTCCACTGTCAATTGGTGAACAAGCAGCATCAACAGTTCACCCCCATACTTAATCATCCCTGCTGCAATATTGCTCCCTGGTGCCCTATTATTCTTCAGGTTCTTAATTGTCAGTCTAACTTCCTCTACCATTGGCATGGGTATTTTCCCAAAACCTCTATATCTCAAATTATGGACTTGAGTGTCAGTTACAAATTCAAAAGCTAAATTCAAAATTCAGTAACTATATTTTGATAGCATAAACTGTAGTTGAGAAACATCTCTTGCAATACAGTATGCAATTACAATTAATGCTGATTTTCTCTGATTGGCTATGAGTTTGGCTTGCATCTTATTGGTTGAAGAAAGTTGGGCATCAGAAACTATTGACAAACTATTTCTGTTAAGGTATGTCAAAAATGTTATACCTAATATAGGTGTGTACTGTACTTGCTGTTGCATTAATGCAATATTATACCTCCAATCAAACATGTTTGCTTTGATTTCCCATACTCAGTTTCATCTTGTACTGGTGTTATAGTCTCTGCAGTAGTGTTCAGCAGTTCCTATTTTTTATATAGTAGTAGTCCTAGCAGTTCCTACAATTTGCAATTTGAAATTATTATGAAATTAATAAATTCATAATGAAATTATTATTTGATAGTTTTAAAATTAAATTGAAAATAAATATAAGTAATCTTTTTGAGGGAGTTGGTGTTTTTATTCTATTTCTGCAAAAAAGAGACTGTTGTGAAACCAATCACACTGTTTCCCTCTGGAATACTTTATTCAAGTAACAAATGCATTTTAGGCATAGGCCTTTTTAATCCTTGCCTTTCTTAAGTGTATAAAAAGGAATCTACAAAAAAGTCATGTATATATTCCTTTTTTATATATATTCCTTTTGATTGTCAAGTTAGCCAATTAACAATGAATGATTAATTGAGATTGTATAATTGATTCAGATTGACATTGATTAGTAAATGATTAATCATTAACTAATCACTATGAGGTATCTTATTAAATTTCAATATTTTTTACATTTAGTTTTTATAGACATTTTTTTAGTAATTTAACCTTAACAATCTTTTTTTAACACAG
This sequence comes from Centruroides sculpturatus, assembly GCF_000671375.1. Lineage (NCBI taxonomy): Eukaryota > Metazoa > Arthropoda > Arachnida > Scorpiones > Buthidae > Centruroides > Centruroides sculpturatus. The sequence goes on along the minus strand of NW_019384756.1, from coordinate 352,057 downwards.
ATTATATATTATATACTATGTATATAATATAATATAAGTATATAATAATTAGAAATAAACTTAGATTAAAGTAAATGGACTAGAAATTTCTGGAAAAAAAGATTGACTGATAATGGAGCTCAAGCCTATATCTTTCACCTAATGTGCAGATATATTACCAGTGAAGATCTTTGTCTGATCTTCATTTCCAGTTTGTAATTAAATATGACCATAAATCCATGTAGAGTAATCACTGCACTGACTAGAATGTCATATCCACAATCCTTCATGGTTTTAAGCTAACTGTAAACAATAGCAGTACAAGTAATACAAGATCGTAGTCAGTTGAGTCTAGTAATATTAGATTTATAATCTGATTGTACAAGTTTTGTACAGTTTATCCTTGTTTTCAATGATTAAAAAAGGCTACTGATTTAATTTCAAAAAGTTATTAGCTTGATCATTATTTAGTTCAGCAGTGCCCAAACTACAGGCCATAGGCCAAATCCAGATTGTGGTATACGTTAATCTAACCTATATATTTGACACATCATATAGAAATAGACCTATCTTTGATATATATTGAATATAGAAATTATTTGTGTCTTTTCTAACTGGAACCTGTCAATTAAAAAGTTTGGGCACCATTGATTTAGTTTGATGTTAATGTTTTAGTACATTTAACCTAGACATTTTGAATTTGTATTTCCAAAATGGTGGTATTAAATTAGGAAAAGTGTTAATACAAATAAAAATCATCTTCTTAACCCTAGCAACATATTTATTAAAATTAAAAATGTTTTTGGTTAGTTTGAATGAAAGAATACATTTAAAAATTGAATTTTGCAATGTTTAAATTAAAATAAGAACAAGAAATTTAAAATAACATTAAAAATAATAAATATATGAATAAAATATATTAAATAATAATAAATAAATAAATAAAAATAAACATTAATGAAACAGAAATTTCAATAAAAAATAATAATGCATACAATTTAACAATAGTACATAAAATGTTTGAAATAGTATGTAAATTCATTGAGTTGCAATTTGAAAAAATTGTAGACCTGTAAATTCTCACTGTCATGTGTCTGTCCATCTGTCTTTCCTTAATCTCAAGAATGGAGTTAGATAGATGAAAGATGAGACAAGATGGGGAAACTTTAGTTGCAGGAGGCCCTGATATAACACTTAATGTTATATCAGGGCCTCTAACACTAATATATAACACTTAATGTACAAGCAACAAACATTCTAACCCAGAGACATACTATATTTAAATAATTTAGAAAAATATCTTACAGCCAAACTACATACAAACTTCCAAAGCAAACCAGAAGTCACGTTATTTCAATTAAAAATTTTCCCCTGAAAGGTTTTAGATAGATGACTGGCACAACTTTATTGTTATTATACAAACTTGAAGACAAGGATAAACTGTTCCTCCCTTAGTGATAATGAATGGTGTAAAAGCTATTTTTAAATTCCAGAAAGCTTTTGAGCTACTTTATTGTCCAATTTCAGCTACTATTAGGATGAACTAATCCTAATGAGCAATTATTTATTGTGACATTGTCACAATGCCGGGCTGCATTTTTAATTTATTTAATTTAAAATACATGCTCTCCACCTCAGATTATTAGTGGCTTGCTTCTGTACATAATACTTTTCCTTTAACAATAGAGTCATGCCAGTCATCTATCTAAAATCTTTCAGGAAAAAATTTTTGAATTAAATAACATGACTTCCAGTTTGCATCAGAAGTTCGTATATAGTTAATCGGGGTTTCCTGTCCTTAATTAAGGTTTCCTTATATGGTCTCGTCTTTCATCTGTCTAACTCCATTCTCAAGATTAAGAAAAGACAGACAAATGGATGACAGTGGTCTACAATTTTTCAAATTGCAGTCCAATAAATTTGTTAAAATTAACTTGAATAAAATCCTATACACAGTATCATCTCTTTTTTAATTTATAGCTTTGGTATTCTTCTTTTATAGTAAAAAAGTAATTTAATTAAGATATTAAGTTTCAGTTACTTAAGAATATTAATTTTTTTATAGAATACTGGTAGATTTAATTAGATTAGACGTTTCACCTTCTGCCATCTTTACTATGTTGGAAAATATGTCAACACTCTCCACTCTCTCTAATCAAAGTAAAAGTTCTGGGACTTCACGCACCAGTTCGTCACAGACTCACAAGCAGAAGCGTGAAATTGGCAAAACCAAAAAAGGAAGCACTAGTCAAGATGTCTAACAGATTAATTATTTTAAAATGTGCAGTTAACAAAAAATAACAATAACATTTATCATTGCACCACAAAAGCACAGCAATTGCACTGTCAAGTGCTCAGCATCATCTCAAATTATTGAAGCATGGCACTCTAACCTTTCAAAACAATTCAATTGTTATTTTAAAAAAACTGATTTTATTTTATATGATATTTATATTCGAGTCTTACTCCTTATAATATTGACTTATGACCAAAACTATAAGTAATCTTTTTGAGGGAGTTGGTGTTTTTATTCTATTTCTGCAAAAAAGAGACTGTTGTGAAACCAATCACACTGTTTCCCTCTGGAATACTTTATTCNAATTGTTTAAAAATTTCAAAAGTTTTTATAGTTAAAAATAAAAATAATAATTGTATAAATAACAATAATAATAATAATAATTAAATATTGTTAATAAATTTTGCACAATACATTTTATCTTGTTGAAGAAATTTATTATTTTCACGAATAAGAGATTATTTCTTTTAGCATTTCTCATTACAGAATTATCTTTATTTACTTGAGTTGTGAAATTAATGAAATTAAAATAAAACATAAAAATTGTAAAATAAAACTGTATATTCTTAACATAATTTACTTGATGTATAATAAATTGTGATTATCCTCTTTGTGAATTTTACTTTTTTCTGTAATATCATTTGAAAATGTAGAAAGATAAAATAAACTGTTTGAAATTTTACTATTATTATTTTCTTTAATTCATCTACAATGTCAATCAATCAGTGTGTCATTTTTGGTTTATCACAGAAAGTATGGCACTGTTAATACACAAAAGCATGGTTTAATTTTGGTAGGAGTATTAAATCCACATTTTTCATGGAGAAATCTTTTAAGTATTTGCTATGAGTTGATAATGCTCCATAACACCTGGGTGGATACAAAGAAGTGCTCTTTGTTAAAGATCAATGCTAGGTTATGTTATTTTAGTAAATATTTTGTGTCCTAAGCAATTTCAGTTAAGCAAAAACAAACTAAAGAAGAGCAAAATTTATGATTTGGGCAATGAAAGAAGTAAAATTCTTTTTTGTTAATGATATAATATAAATGGTGTCATTTAATTTATGTTTGGTATATTTACTCAAAAGAAGATAATATGGAATGCTAATTACTGTGCAATAAATAAATATAAATATGTTTTGCAGCATAAATTTTATTAGGGTAGGTATTATAAAACAGCAATATGAAGTAGATCATTAGTGCTTAACTCATAAAAGTTATCACATTCCACTATAAGTTGGCCAGGCCTGATCTACAGTATAAATTTGTTCAACTGTCATTCATGGAACCAGAATGATGCTGGATTATTGAAAATGTCAGATTACTGACATTTTTGTATTTTCAAAAAACTTAAGTGATATGAAATTGAATATTATAGACATTTCTCAGTGCATTTTGTACCAGTGCACTTGTAATATGTTTTCAATTTGTTTACACATGTTCTTTAATCAGCTTGAAGAAAATATAGTTCATTACTATATTGTGCTAAGATCACATATCTCTCAATAATGACCCTTGAAACAGGTTAAAGAACATGAGTATGACATAATACACAGAAAATCACCACTACCCTCTCTATGTCTCAGATGAAGATATTTCCATTGCTGCAATATGTATCTCTTCTCAGGATGACAGCAAGGGCTGGACACGTTAGAGATATGGAAGCACTGAAAATTTTTAAAGCTATATTAAAGGGTAGTTGAATCAATTACAAGCAGAGAAATTAGTTTCCAGAGCATGGCAAGCCTGTTATGATCCATCATTGTGATCCAGTATGCATCCAATAAAATTTGCTAATTTTGACACTATTCCTAGACATTCTATCCTAGAATTCCATTGTTTTAAGTTTTTAAACTTCACATTCTATAATGTGAACATGAAGTTGGTTCCATTTTTAGAACTTGTTGGTTCCTGAAGAAGACCTTCTGTTTAGACTGAAAACATTTAAACTGTGTTTTATTCTGTAGACTAGATATAAGGTTATTAATCCAGCTACCAATTTTACTTTTAATAAAGAACTCAAGTTCTTTAAATTCAATTCTAATAAATATTGTATAGTCAAGATAATTTTCTGTTTCTTTAATAAATAGAAGTTTTTGTTGACTTACTTGATTGATTTGTTAATTGAGCAGTACTAGTAGGATTTAATTAATATAATTGAACTGATTAAAGGACCAGTAGAATTTCATACTGTTTGACAATAACTGAAAATGAAGTTGCAAAGGTGTGAAGTCTGATAATTCAATAAAAATTACTTCATATAAATCTACTTGATCCAAACAGTTTGAAAGAAGTTATGTTTAGATGTTATCAAAGTTGACAGCCAAGGAACTCCAGGAATTTTTTCATGGGCAATCTGTTCCAGTTATGTTGGACTGTTTCTTGCCACTTGGTTCCAATTGCAAACTTAGGTAAACTGAGACCACCATTATACTATACTAGGCCCAATCATGTGGCACTGCCAAAGGATAATTTTCATAAACTTACATATGCTCAATGTCTGATTATTATTTATACTGTATAAAGTTCGCACTAAATAAAAACAGTACAATTTTTTAACTGTAAAAATCATTGTGATCATATGTGTCTGCAGAGGGGACAAACAAAACACTTGTGCTCTCCTAGGATTAAACAAAATGTTCCACAAATTATAATCATAAAAGTGATTGAGACATGTAACCTTACACCCTTCACAAAGGAACACTTTGATGCAATACCAAATTCTATAATCTACTTGTGAAAAAAACCTGAAAAAAATTAAATAAAGTTATCAATGTAATTATTTGTCTTTAAGCTTTGCCCCTCTGGAAAATTTTCTGTAGACACCCATGTTTATGATTATTTAATTTATTAAAATGAACACACAGTAAATATGCTAAATGAGCATTGCAATAGTTTATTATGCTGAATTTTAATTATCATCTATAATTAAAATGATAAATCAAAGGATATATTTGTATCATTTTAAGTTTTATAGAATGAATGATTGAAAATAATTTAAGTTTTTAAAATGCAAATGTATAAATTGTTATAAATTATGTAATTTGATTAAGTTACTAATAAACTGTTTATTAACGACAATTTGATAATTTTTAGGTTAAAATTACAATCCAATAACAAGATATAGTATTTCTAACAATTATTCTATTTATGATTTTAGATAGATCATCTAATATTGAAATTTTAAATGACCATAATATTGAAAATGATAATTATAGTTTCATATTATTCAGGTATTGATTGATGAACAGATTGAAACACTTATTTTTAAAATAAAAAATCATATTTATTTTGGTACAACTTTAAAAAAGGAATTGAAAATTTTCTAACAAGTCCACAATTTTGTCAATATGGAGGTTTAATTAGAAACCACAGTTGAAAAAGTTGGTATTGCATCAAAGTGTTCCTTTGTGAAGGGTGTAAGGTTACATGACTCAATCACTTTTATGATTATAATTTGTGGAACATTTTGTTTAATCCTAGGAGAGCACAAGTGTTTTGTTTGTCCCCTCTGCAGACACATATGATCACAATGATTTTTACAGTTAAAAAATTGTACTGTTTTTATTTAGTGCGATAAATTCCTATAATAATGATTATTTTTTTAAGTGTGATTATTTATTTAGTGCGATAAATTCCTATAATAATGATTATTTTTTTAAAATATTTGCTAAGATAAAAAACAATAAAAATAATAGAAAATTGTCTACACTTCACTCTCCCAATAAATTAAACTATAAATGTATTTTTGTCATTTTTTTCTTTTAGTGCCCACAGGCTTTTTTGCCCTGTGGTCACTACTTTTTAGCAGGCCCATTACGGGTTCGGCCAGGCCCACAATGGAGCGGCTGGGAGGTGAGGGATGGGGCCCAACATATCCGGATGGACCACCTTGTGAAAATTTCCTGGGAATTTTTCGATCCTGAGTCCCCCAGAGCAGTAGGCTGCCACCTTAACTCCTCGGCCATCTGGCCGTCTGTATTTTTGTATCAATATTGACATCTTTGTACTGTACATCTTTGGTCATGTAATTGGTGGTATAAGCCAGAAAGTAGTAATTCAACATGAAATACTGAATTGAAAATATGGAATAAAATTTTTTCATATGATGCTCTGTTTCCGAGAAAAATGTCTTTGAAAGTTTATCGAGTGCACATGCACTTTAAGATTCAACTCAACTCAACGGATTTCATATAGATTATCTTTACTAACGTTCAAGTTAACCAAAACAGGTTAAGTTACTAAAATTCAAGTTATTAAAGAAATTATTTTGGAAAGAAATGAAAAGAACAATAAGTGTACATGCCAAAATTAAAACCTTTAAATTGACTGTAAGAGTTTTTCATTGTTATATTACATAAAAGTACACCTAATGCAGTAAAAAATGTGTATTCACAAGCAAAATTATACGTGCATAACACCGGATTATTTCATTTAAAATGAAATTTTTTAAAATCAAAAATGTATCTATAATTGTCCATATTTAGTTTAAATTATTTGAACTTAGAAATGGCAGGACATGGAGCAGGTTTCTAAAGGCAATTATCTCGCCACTTGTAAGTGCAGATTAAGACAATTTTAATTGCTTTTCTTATGTAAATCAAAATTATTAATTTAAATAACTATTATTGAAGCCTGCTGCTATTTTAACAATACTGTTTTATTTAATTCACAAAAAATATAGGCAAAAAGAATTAGGTTAAGTGGCAAGTAATGTGGAGGTAGAATGTTTACAAACACAACTTTAAATCACGTGAATTTTTTTCCGCCCAAATTTGTGCCGCGGAATTTAATTATAGATTCAAGTGTGCGGTGAGACAAAAAAAGTTGAAGAAACACGTGTATATGAATGTTAGTGTTTAGGAAAGCACAATTTTGTTCTCTCACTTTGAAGCTTAGTAACTCTTATGCCTTTTGCCGGAAATTTCTGAAATTTTTCAGGGAGGTTTGCGTCTTCCGGGAATTGATTATATTAAATTTTGGTGGTTAAAGATCGAGGAGTAGGAGAAGGGGGTCGTGTCATATATCGAGTGGGATCGGACTTAATGAAGATTTTACTCATTATCATTTACAAATTTATATTTATATATATAAAACTCGTTTACCTTCAGAATTAAGCTTTTTGCCATTTTAAATTAATACTGTAATGTAAAAACTTTTTAAAATAAAATCTCATAACAGATGACGCCGCATAAAATTTTAATTTTGCCGGAAATGTTACACAACTCGTTGCTGGATTTTTGGAAAACGAAAACAGTTCTGAAAAAATAACGGAATTGTGATTTATTTTTAGTTCGGGGTGTGGTTTAGGGTGGTCCTTTTCTTGCGAGAAGGGGACCACCCTAATTTGTCGGATATCAATTAGGGATGCGAATTCCTAATTATAATCCGAATTATTTTCAGTTTTCAATTATTTTTATCTTATTATTTTCATCTTCAATTTTTTTGTTTTTTTCATTTTTGCCTTTTTTCGCTTTGTTAGTACTAAGAGGATCGTTTTAATCATATTAATCTTGGTTTTGTCCAGGCCTACAATGGGAACGGCAGGCCTCTACGAGATGGGGCCAGACATATCTGGAACAGACCGCATGAACATGAAAAAATTCCTAAGGTTGTTTGCCTAGATTTGATTCAGTGTTCCCAAAGGGGTAGGCTGGTGCCTTAACAGCTTTGGCCATTCGTCTATTTCATCCATCATCATCCTCATCATCATAATCAGCAAGGGAAGAAAACAATGTTTTCAAGTTTGTAGGTTTTCTTTTGCTCATCTCTTTTTTAAGACAACGTTCCAATATTTTATTTTCTTGTTCTAAAATAATAGTTTTGTCTTTATTATTCGCTAGATTAACAGAATAAGAAAAACATTTACTTTTATAAATNATTGAATATATAATTTATAAATTTTTTCCATATGTAATTTTAAATGATGAAATTTGGATTGATTTAAGTGATTTATTGATACATTTGCAATAGTGAATATTATATATAAAGAATTTGTATTCAGAAACAGCAGGTGGTTGATTACACCATGAAAAAAAATACATTTAGTGTTTGTTTAGATACAGTATATAAAATTTTCATTTTATATCTATACTAGTGTCTAAGTTGTTGATACATTTTAAATTCTTTCTCTCGTTTGGATTTGTCGGTAAGATTGATAAGTCTAAAATAACACTTATTGGCTTTCTTCAAAATATTTTTAAACGGATTTTATGATTTTCATTTCCTTCATTATATACTCATACATATACATACATACATACATACATACATACATACATGTTAATAAGTCTTTAAAAATTTTATATATTATTATTAAATTTACAGCTATTTTGTTTTTATAAATTTATAAAATAAAATGTTTTTAAATATTTGTATGAGTACATTTAAAAATATAAAACCTTTGTAAAGTTTAAATAATTTATCTTAGTTACTGTTGATTGCTTGTGAGTCATTTGGATTTATTTTAAAATACTAGTAATGTTTCCACAGTTGTTAATGGTTGCTTGTTTCCACAATGATATAATTTGTATATTTTTAATTACTGTTTACTGAGAAAAATGCCAGGTAGTTGTATTTTTGCAGTTCATTGGAAAACTTTTTTACAATTATTTCAAAATAAAACATAATTAACTTGTTCTTTATGTTAATATAACTTTTTGATTTTGGATGTAATCAAAATCTTGATCTGATATTAAACAAATTGATCAGTTTATATTACTTACTTAATGTAATTGATTTTCTATATTAAATTTTATATTTTCTAAAAGATTATATAAATTTTTATATTATGCTAGTAATAGTTTCATCTAAAATAATTACAAAAAATAGGAATAAAAAAATAATATAGGCTTAAAACTTAAATAAATAAATATGAAAATGCATTTGTAGCTATTAGTTTCCAATCATATAATGATAGAATAATGATAAAATTTTATATAATAATATAAAAATTATTGAATTGAAAAAAAACTTGAGCTAATAGATAAATTTTTTAATTTTTATTTATTTTAATATCATGTTATCATAGTTTTTTTAATACCTTTTTGTATTTTATGCTTTCTTAAAAATAGAGATATTAAACTACATTTCAGTATGAATGTTTTTGAAATAAGTCATATTGCTTGTTATAAAAATGCTTAAATTTAAAATTCAATAATTATTTTGAACATCAGGAAATATGTTTCCTAATCATGGAACAAGATTTAAAATGTACTATATCTGATTGTTTCTTGCTGTTTTTTTTAAATTTATAGTCAAGTCTTTGATATTGATATGAAGATAATAGAAATATATGTTGATATCAATATTGAAATAGATCAGATCTCTTGGTTGAAAAAGCTTTAACACAGTTAAATATATTGTATTACAAATCTTAAATATAGAATGATAGCTTGTATTTATTTTTGTTATTTATTATTGATGAGAAAAATTTTATCTTTACAACAGTAAATACTTTTATTAAATTGTAATAGTGTATATTTTAATGAAGTAAAGTTATATTTTTTTTAAGTTAAGCTGTTCTTTTTAATCTAATATAGAAATACTTCAATTAGTATTGCTTTAGAAATACTGATGAAAGGAAAATGAAGGTTAATATAAAGGTCATCAAAGTAAATTTAGGAAGTTTATCATCATGCAAAATTTGAATTACAATATAAAACTTTTATATGTAGTTTTTTATATTTTTGTGTTTTATCATCATCATAATAAAATGGAAGCACATAGATATTTTTAGACTGTTTATCAACAAAATACTTAGATAATTTTCTTTAATATTTATAGTTACATTGAGTTTAAAATATATTAATGTTTGTGCATACATAAATATGTATCTGTAAACACATGGTACCTATGTGATACATATATCAATGCATATCTGTGCAGTTTTATGTGGGACTGGAATATTCTTATAGTTTGGAACACTATGCTGGTGGTAAATTGTCACTTTCTGATAAGCTACTACCCGTGTAGCTTACATAGACAACTTCAAGCTATTGCTACTGTTTTAATTTTGTAATCTAGACAAAATACATGTGCTTTTTTTCTTTTTGTTTTAATCTAGACAAGTCAGAAGATAAGAATTAGAATGAAAGGATGTATATTAATTTCTCCTTTGTTAAAATCAAATGAGAAACTAATACTTTATTTACTTATAAGAAATATAAATTATCTAGATCATTTTTTAACATGATAGCTGATAAATTTTAATGTAATAGAAATTCAAATTTCTATAGTAGGAACAATATGTAGTAGCAACTTCAAAATTACTTATGATAGGAATTAATTTAGTTTTGAAAATTTGGATAAAAGAAAGAAGGAAAGTTTCTTTTTAGAATATTTAGAAATTAAATAATTTGCAAACTCTTAAAGTATTGACTAAAAATGAGTTTTTTGTTTTTCTATTTATTAGCTATGAAAGATGAAAATTATTAGCTTTTCAAAAAACTTTAAAATTATTTTAATAAAATCTATGTAAAAATGTACTTATATATTTGACTAATAATTGAACAAAGTGTTCAATTATTAGTCAAATATATAAGTACATTTTTACATAGAATACATTTTTACATAGTACATTAAAATAATAATAATAATGTAAAAATAATAAGTACATTTTTACATAGAATAGTAGGATAAGCAATAATTATTAGATTTTGAAAAATAATTTAATTTATAAGCTCTTAGTACTTTACAGATTATATAAATTTTAGGATTTAATGAAATCTTAAAATTATCCATATCAATTTGTTTATTGCTATCAAACAATATGTAAGAGGTGTTCTTCTTGTCTTTATGAATTATTTAGTAAATTTTTTTGAGACTAAAAGAAAAATTAAAAACACATTAAAGCTACTCTGTAAAATAATAAATAGGCCTACTTTCAAATGTATTCACTATTGATTTCTATAAAAATATAATTCTTGTTTACGATATATGTTTTTGTTTTTTTTTTTGCTAGGTCTTTAAATTATAAAATAAAAAGCTATAAATTATTTTATTTTATTAAGTTATGTTTCAAAATTATTGTATCAGTTTAGTTAATTTTAAATAAGTTCTAACTGAAAAAATAAACAGAAGAAACAGTGCATCTTGTAACTCCAGCAGTATGTTTAATAAATGATAACATTTTTAACCTAATACCATAGTCCTTCCTCAGTGAAGTATACCATTTAAAATAAAATGAAATATTTTCATTTTAAAGTATTTTGTAGTTATTATAATTTAATTATAATATATATAAGAATCTGATCATTTGAATCTAAAATCTTTACTTTCTCAATAAAATGATATTTTGTTCCAAAATTAAAGAGGCAATTGTAAATTTAATTTTAGATCAACTTTATCTAGCATGTAACCATATTATAGCACAGTGTATTCTGAATATAATGTAAAATATTTTTAAAAAATCTCAATTACTATAGTTTTTTTAAGTAAACAATTTGATTTTTATACTCAGGATTGTTTCACTTATTCATTGTATTGTTAAGTATCTTTTAAAGAGTGTATTTTTTTTAAATGGAGATGCTAACTGAAGGATTTTCAATTTTATAAGTTATTTATTTATCATATCTTAATTTAACAAGTTAAATGTACTATTTGTAGATAAAGTAAATGTTCTAGTATTTTTTTTATTCTTAAAGCATTCAGCATGTTTAGCAAAATTTCAATAAAAATGAGATTTAGTAACATCACAAATACTCAGACTACTAAACCATCAGATTCTACAGGGTGTTCAGAAAGTCTCTGTGCATTTATATATTTATTAACAGACATGATTCAATATAGAATACAGGAGGTAAATATGAATGACAATTATAAACAATATTGAAAGTGACCCTTGTTAGCATGAATACAGGCTTGGATCCTCCTTATTTTGTTCCTAAACACTGCTATCAGTTGCTTGCTTGAAAGACTGAATGAATGCTGTTATCGCTGCTTTCAAGTCATCCAGTGTGTGTGGACAATGTCAATACACTGCAGATTTTGCTGCTCCCTACAGATAAGTCTGGTGGATTTAGATCTGGCGCAAACACAAGGATCTGTAGTCAAATGGAATGAGGCAGCCATCATCGAACCTTTATCTTCCCCATCTTTGGCGTTGACAGCTGAAAAGATTCAGATTTATAGGAGTAAACTATAGGAAGGCTGTTTGAATGTGAGGGATGTCGAGAGTCTTCCCTCTGCATGGAAGTTTGTTGGATGCAGCTTTGTGGTATATAGGGACGAAGATGAAATCTTCCACAAACAGCTCAGACTTGCCGACCATTGCTCAGTCTTTCAGGCTGAGCTCTTTGCTGTAAATGCCGCCATACACTGGTGTGAAAATAATTTCTCTGGCCTTAGTATAAACGTNACAGTTGAAGAAGTTGGTATTGCATCAAAGTGTTCCTTTGTGAAGGGTGTAAGGTTACATGACTCAATCACTTTTATGATTATAATTTGTGGAACATTTTGTTTAATCCTAGGAGAGCACAAGTGTTTTGTTTGTCCCCTCTGCAGACACATATGATCACAATGATTTTTACAGTTAAAAAATTGTACTGTTTTTATTTAGTGCGATAAATTCCTATAATAATGATTATTTTTTTAAGTGTGATTATTTATTTAGTGCGATAAATTCCTATAATAATGATTATTTTTTTAAAATATTTGCTAAGATAAAAAACAATAAAAATAATAGAAAATTGTCTACACTTCACTCTCCCAATAAATTAAACTATAAATGTATTTTTGTCATTTTTTTCTTTTAGTGCCCACAGGCTTTTTTGCCCTGTGGTCACTACTTTTTAGCAGGCCCATTACGGGTTCGGCCAGGCCCACAATGGAGCGGCTGGGAGGTGAGGGATGGGGCCCAACATATCCGGATGGACCACCTTGTGAAAATTTCCTGGGAATTTTTCGATCCTGAGTCCCCCAGAGCAGTAGGCTGCCACCTTAACTCCTCGGCCATCTGGCCGTCTGTATTTTTGTATCAATATTGACATCTTTGTACTGTACATCTTTGGTCATGTAATTGGTGGTATAAGCCAGAAAGTAGTAATTCAACATGAAATACTGAATTGAAAATATGGAATAAAATTTTTTCATATGATGCTCTGTTTCCGAGAAAAATGTCTTTGAAAGTTTATCGAGTGCACATGCACTTTAAGATTCAACTCAACTCAACGGATTTCATATAGATTATCTTTACTAACGTTCAAGTTAACCAAAACAGGTTAAGTTACTAAAATTCAAGTTATTAAAGAAATTATTTTGGAAAGAAATGAAAAGAACAATAAGTGTACATGCCAAAATTAAAACCTTTAAATTGACTGTAAGAGTTTTTCATTGTTATATTACATAAAAGTACACCTAATGCAGTAAAAAATGTGTATTCACAAGCAAAATTATACGTGCATAACACCGGATTATTTCATTTAAAATGAAATTTTTTAAAATCAAAAATGTATCTATAATTGTCCATATTTAGTTTAAATTATTTGAACTTAGAAATGGCAGGACATGGAGCAGGTTTCTAAAGGCAATTATCTCGCCACTTGTAAGTGCAGATTAAGACAATTTTAATTGCTTTTCTTATGTAAATCAAAATTATTAATTTAAATAACTATTATTGAAGCCTGCTGCTATTTTAACAATACTGTTTTATTTAATTCACAAAAAATATAGGCAAAAAGAATTAGGTTAAGTGGCAAGTAATGTGGAGGTAGAATGTTTACAAACACAACTTTAAATCACGTGAATTTTTTTCCGCCCAAATTTGTGCCGCGGAATTTAATTATAGATTCAAGTGTGCGGTGAGACAAAAAAAGTTGAAGAAACACGTGTATATGAATGTTAGTGTTTAGGAAAGCACAATTTTGTTCTCTCACTTTGAAGCTTAGTAACTCTTATGCCTTTTGCCGGAAATTTCTGAAATTTTTCAGGGAGGTTTGCGTCTTCCGGGAATTGATTATATTAAATTTTGGTGGTTAAAGATCGAGGAGTAGGAGAAGGGGGTCGTGTCATATATCGAGTGGGATCGGACTTAATGAAGATTTTACTCATTATCATTTACAAATTTATATTTATATATATAAAACTCGTTTACCTTCAGAATTAAGCTTTTTGCCATTTTAAATTAATACTGTAATGTAAAAACTTTTTAAAATAAAATCTCATAACAGATGACGCCGCATAAAATTTTAATTTTGCCGGAAATGTTACACAACTCGTTGCTGGATTTTTGGAAAACGAAAACAGTTCTGAAAAAATAACGGAATTGTGATTTATTTTTAGTTCGGGGTGTGGTTTAGGGTGGTCCTTTTCTTGCGAGAAGGGGACCACCCTAATTTGTCGGATATCAATTAGGGATGCGAATTCCTAATTATAATCCGAATTATTTTCAGTTTTCAATTATTTTTATCTTATTATTTTCATCTTCAATTTTTTTGTTTTTTTCATTTTTGCCTTTTTTCGCTTTGTTAGTACTAAGAGGATCGTTTTAATCATATTAATCTTGGTTTTGTCCAGGCCTACAATGGGAACGGCAGGCCTCTACGAGATGGGGCCAGACATATCTGGAACAGACCGCATGAACATGAAAAAATTCCTAAGGTTGTTTGCCTAGATTTGATTCAGTGTTCCCAAAGGGGTAGGCTGGTGCCTTAACAGCTTTGGCCATTCGTCTATTTCATCCATCATCATCCTCATCATCATAATCAGCAAGGGAAGAAAACAATGTTTTCAAGTTTGTAGGTTTTCTTTTGCTCATCTCTTTTTTAAGACAACGTTCCAATATTTTATTTTCTTGTTCTAAAATAATAGTTTTGTCTTTATTATTCGCTAGATTAACAGAATAAGAAAAACATTTACTTTTATAAATCTGAGTTATACAAGCAAATAAAATTTAGGGTCTGGATTAAGGTGACATTGTATGCAACTAGAAACAATTCTAACATCGAGTTTAAAATGCTATTTGTTATCTAAACGCTAATACAGTATTTTATAATTTACTGTTAGTTTAGAAATATAAATGTCCCTACAATTTTTTTTTTTTTTTGGTACAATAAAGTTGGTAACTGTAATTTGAACTGTTTAGAACCCATTTCTTGCGTAAACTAGAATTTTATTGGTTTAAAATAAAATATATCATAAATATTTGTATATATTTGGGTTTATGTATAAACATATTCGCGATAGATCTTCCATGAAAAATTTGAGGTTGCTAGTCTGCATTTGATGTCGGGTCCCGTAGTGAGGAGGCTATGGCATTAACCGCTTCGGCTATCCGGCCGTCATTTTCGGATCCAAACAAAAACATCTGAGATGTAAACAAATAGCGTCAAGTAAAATAATATGACAAATTTTTTTCTTGGGAATTTTTCTTTGGTAAAGATAAGCTTAGCGCTTCGAAGCGGTACCCACAAGATTCATATCTGCATTATTGGTTTCTATACTTCGCTTCAAAGAGCCAAGTTTATATTTGTAAAGTCTAAAGTTTTTTAACTTACCTTCCTGAAGGCGTAAGATGGCGAGATTAAGAAAACTTTTTCCGTAAAAATGAATATTTTGGTTTGATATCTGCTTAGCAGCATCTAAATGAGTGGAGTAGATGGGAAAACTGCAAAATTCTACTTGAAAGGGGTCTATTTTAACAAACATGAAATATTCATGAAATATAAAAATGTATTTTGTTTTTTTTATGGCATGCAACATATACACATCACGACTACCTGTAAACAAAGGGTGTAAGCTATTCCAAATGATTCTTTGTATAGACAAAGAATCATTTGGAATAGACAGATTCTTTATTTTTCTTTCTTTATTCAATAATATACGAGTACAAACAACACAAAATAGCGGTTCTCAGTGGAACTTTTTCTGAAAGCCTTACACAAAATTATTACTTAATAAACAAAAAGGTAAAAAACAGAAAATTTTTTGCCGATGTTTCGGGCAATTGACTTGGGTACAGTCAACTGAGGGAACGTTCTCTTGCGAGGTTACTAAAGCACTTATTGTTACGAATACGAATGAAATATACGCGAGATCACAAATATGGGTTGTTGAGAAACATCTATTAAAATCAATTTTATTTTTCAGCACTAATACAAAAATAGACTTTTGTCGTCATAAATAGGTCTATTCTGTATGTGCACTGCGTTAATGTGTGGAGGACCATTGGTAAATGCATCAATCCTGCTCCTCTGCTGGTCTGGAGAGCCATCTATGATCCTTAGTAATGGTGTGAGGGACACTTTTGTATCTTTTTGACTTTTTCCGACCTGTGGGTTGTTAGACTAGATGTTGCTTGTCGGAGAGATTAGTAAAAACAAGTTAGACTCGCGTAACAGGTTATGTAACAAAAAAACAAAGAATACACAAGAAATGACTCACGGAAGGTCAGCGTTGAAAAGGGGAGAGTGAAACGAGGTCACCGTCACCAACGGCTCCCCGAGGGGTCAACAGCTCCAGCAACCTTTTATTACGTAACGGAAAAATATTTACAAAACATTACCGTGACACAATGCGTTGTACGTAACAATGTCATATAACATTTAACAATAATTTTAAATTTCCTTTGACTAGATTTTCATCGAGCATTTGTGATTATTAAATGAGACGCCATTTTCTACCACGTACAGTACGAGTGTGACGGATATGGAGCGGCATTTGCAAAAGATCTGTTGTAGGATAGAATGCGGTGCCTGTATGCCTCCATGCGCGACCGTATCGTCAAATGTATCCAGATTTCTTTAAATTGTACTATTTTTTCAGAGGAACTTGTACATTTGCTATGATAATACAATCATTTATTACCATAATCATTACGTCCACACTATTAAAGTTTTATTCGATTCATTGCCTGCTTCTTGGTGCGTAACTTTTTTGAGAGTGAGTGTATATGACATATACAGTACATATATTTGATATGCATATGCAATTTTGAACTTCTGGAGGGTTTGAATCTTGATCAATCCAAAATTTTTCTGTAAACGACTTAACCCGAATATATAGGTTCTGATTTTTCGGGCATCATCTATTGTACCTTGACCGAACTAATTTTGGGAATGCCCTCTTGGATTTTTTAAACACTCCTGCTTGTGAGCACTAAGAAGGCTTTTAAAAAGTCCATTATGGGTTCAGCCAGGCCCACAATGAAGCTAGCACAATAGGTGATGATAGATGGGTCCGGACGGGCATTCCTAAAAAATTCCTGGGGTTGTTGTAACCGTTGGAATTCGATCCAGGGTTCCCCAGAACGGTAGACTGCCACCTTAACAGCTCGGCCATTCGGCCGATGCCTTCTTATAGCTTATAAAAAAGAGAAAAATTAAAAAGCAGGCGAAAGTTTCTCGTTTAGAAATTATATTTAAACATTTTTATTAATTTTTAACGTACATCTAAAACATCATGAAGTCAAAATGCCATTTTTATGACATAACATTAGATAGACTTTTAAAATTTGTACGATCGAAAACTATTGAATCAGTAATGTGAGAAATATGAATATTGGGACTTTATGCAATAATAATTTCTGCAAAAAGTATACTATATTTTCAGAAATCAGAAAAATTATTTTTATTATTCGACTACATTCTTTTCTGTTTTTAAATATTAAACACAAACAGATCTGATCTGAAAATAAATGCGTATTTCTAGAAAAAAGGACACGCTTCCACTCTGCCACCCTACGACAAGAATCCGTATTGCTAGTCTGCATTTGATGTCGGGTCCCGTAGTGAGGAGGCTATGGCATTAACTGCTTCGGCTATGCGGCCGTCATTTTCGGATCCAAACAAAAACATCTGAGATGTAAACAAATAGCGTCAAGTAAAATAATATGACAAATTTTTTTCTTGGGAATTTTTCTTTGGTAAAGATAAGCTTAGCGCTTCGAAGCGGTACCCACAAGATTTTTATCTGCATTATTGGTTTCTATACTTCGCTTCAAAGAGCCAAGTTTATATTTGTAAAGTCTAAAGTTTTTTAACTTACCTTCCTGAAGGCGTAAGATGGCGAGATTAAGAAAACTTTTTCCGTAAAAATGAATATTTTGGTTTGATATCTGCTTAGCAGCATCTAAATGAGTGGAGTAGATGGGAAAACTGCAAAATTCTACTTGAAAGGGGTCTATTTTAACAAACATGAAATATTCATGAAATATAAAAATGTATTTTGTTTTTTTTATGGCATGCAACATATACACATCACGACTACCTGTAAACAAAGGGTGTAAGCTATTCCAAATGATTCTTTGTATAGACAAAGAATCATTTGGAATAGACAGATTCTTTATTTTTCTTTCTTTATTCAATAATATACGAGTACAAACAACACAAAATAGCGGTTCTCAGTGGAACTTTTTCTGAAAGCCTTACACAAAATTATTACTTAATAAACAAAAAGGTAAAAAACAAAATTTTTTGCCGATGTTTCGGGCAATTGACTTGGGTACAGTCAACTGAGGGAACGTTCTCTTGCGAGGTTACTAAAGCACTTATTGTTACGAATACGAATGAAATATATGTGAGATCACAAATATGGGTTGTTGAGAAACATCTATTAAAATCAATTTTATTTTTCAGCACTAATATAAAAATAGACTTTTGTCGTCATAAATAGGTCTATTCTGTATGTGCACTGCGTTAATGTGTGGAGGACCATTGGTAAATGCATCAATCCTGCTCCTCTGCTGGTCTGGAGAGCCATCTATGATCCTTAGTAATGGTGTGAGGGACACTTTTGTTTCTTTTTGACTTTTTCCGACCTGTGGGTTGTTAGACTAGATGTTGCTTGTCGGAGAGATTAGTAAAAACAAGTTAGACTCGCGTAACAGGTTATGTAACAAAAAAACAAAGAATACACAAGAAATGACTCACGGAAGGTCAGCGTTGAAAAGGGGAGCGTGAAACGAGGTCAACGTCACCAACGGCTCCCCGAGGAGTCAACAGCTCCAGCAACCTTTTATTACGTAACGGAAAAATATTTACAAAACATTACCGTGACACAATGCGTTGTACGTAACAATGTTATATAACATTTAACAATAATTTTAAATTTCCTTTGACTAGATTTTCATCGAGCATTTGTGATTATTAAATGAGACGCAATTTTCTACCACGTACAGTACGAGTGTGACGGATATGGAGCGGCATTTGCAAAAGATCTGTTGTAGGATAGAATGCGGTGCCTGTATGTCTCCATGCGCGACCGTATCGTCAAATGTATCCAGATTTCTTTAAATTGTACTATTTTTTCAGAGGAACTTGTACATTTGCTATGATAATACAATCATTTATTACCATAATCATTACGTCCACACTATTAAAGTTTTATTCGATTCATTGCCTGCTTCTTGGTGCGTAACTTTTTTGAGAGTGAGTGTATATGACATATACAGTACATATATTTGATATGCATATGCAATTTTGAACTTCTGGAGGGTTTGAATCTTGATCAATCCAAAATTTTTCTGTAAACGACTTAACCCGAATATATAGGTTCTGATTTTTCGGGCATCATCTATTGTACCTTGACCGAACTAATTTTGGGAATGCCCTCTTGGATTTTTTAAACACTCCTGCTTGTGAGCACTAAGAAGGCTTTTAAAAAGTCCATTATGGGTTCAGCCAGGCCCACAATGAAGCTAGCACAATAGGTGATGATAGATGGGTCCGGACGGGCATTCCTAAAAAATTCCTGGGGTTGTTGTAACCGTTGGAATTCGATCCAGGGTTCCCCAGAACGGTAGACTGCCACCTTAACAGCTCGGCCATTCGGCCGATGCCTTCTTATAGCTTATAAAAAAGAGAAAAATTAAAAAGCAGGCGAAAGTTTCTCGTTTAGAAATTATATTTAAACATTTTTATTAATTTTTAACGTACATCTAAAACATCATGAAGTCAAAATGCCATTTTTATGACATAACATTAGATAGACTTTTAAAATTTGTACGATCGAAAACTATTGAATCAGTAATGTGAGAAATATGAATATTGGGACTTTATGCAATAATAATTTCTGCAAAAAGTATACTATATTTTCAGAAATCAGAAAAATTATTTTTATTATTCGACTACATTCTTTTCTGTTTTTAAATATTAAACACAAACAGATCTGATCTGAAAATAAATGCGTATTTCTAGAAAAAAGGACACGCTTCCACTCTGCCACCCTACGACAAGAATCCGTATACGTTATCAANTAATTACTTCTTCAATAACTCAATAACACTCACAACAACCGCACAAAGCAGACTGAATAAATACAGCTAGCTAACACAGCTAGTTGATCGCATTGATATGCAATAGTAGTGCCACTTCCAGTGTTGGGAATGACTATGAATACAGAAAATACTGACGAATATGGAAAAATAAAAAAACTCATCAAAATGTGATGAATATCGAATATTACGAATATAGAGGTTCCACTATACATTAAAATAAAAGAAAGAAATTATAAATCAAATAATTTTGATTTAATCTTATATCATCATTTTCATGAAGACAGTTTGAATGTATAAATAACACCTTATCTTTGCCAATAAATATATTTATTTCAAAACAAGCCTTTTCAGTCTGATTTACAGGCCATCCTCATGTTGAGAACGAAATTTGAATTAAAGCATTCCATTAATGGATTACAAAATTAAAAATTAAATAAGCAGCAGAATAACATAAAAATATAAAATATGTACATAGAAGTATTAAGAAATATAATTATTAACACATCCAATAAAATTACAATTTTAACTAATTAGCGCTCTTAGTAAATTTTTTAACTATAAACTTCCATGCAGAGGGAAGACTTTCAGCATCTCTCGCATTCAAACAGCCTGCCTGTAGTTTACTCCTATAAATCTAGTTCTTTTCAGCTGTCAACGCCAAAGATGGGAAAGATAAAGGTTCGATGATGACTGCCTCATTCCATTTGATTACAGATCCTTGTGCTTGCGCCATTTGGGACAGAATTGTTGCATTAGATTCCTTTCTGACTCTTCTATCCAAACTTCCTTATTGGAAGTTTGGATAGAAGAGTCAGGAAACTAGAGGTCTCTAAACTTTCCACAGCTTTGCCTTTTCTCAAAAAATGCAGGAACCCTAGACCTGGAACACCTAGGTTGTTTGCTTTCACTAAGATACATAAAACCAGTAAAGAAATAAGACTGGTTGTAGAGAAATGCAGAGGTCCCACGTTTGTATTAGAAAAGAAGTTGCATGAATATTTATCCTCCCAGCTGGGCATGGATACTCTAGTTGAGTGTGAACCTATGAAAGTGGTCAAAGATCTACAAAATATTTTGTTAATGGAAGATGAAGTTGCAACTGTTTTCAACTATGAGAACATGTATCCTTCAGTAAAGATAGAATCATGCGAGGAGGCACTTTTGGATTTCTTATACGGCAAGAACTCAGAGTTGCTTCATTATACTGAAGTAGAGGATCTGGCTAGATTGATGTGCCATGAATCTTGTTTTGCTTTTAATGGGCAGATCTACAGACATAGAAGAGGGGTCCCTATGGGAAGCCCACTCTCAGGGATCCTATGCAAATTGGTAGTTAGAGGGCTAGAAAGAAGAATTCTTCACAATTTCAAGGAGGATGTCGTTTATTTTAGCAGATATGTTGATGACCTACTTATATTATGGAAAAACAACAGTAGGATTAAGAATTTTTTGGATAAGATCAATGATAACAATGATAGCCTTAGTTTAAGATTGGAGCAGAAGAGTTCCTTGGATCTGCATTTTCTAGACATTGGTATTAAATTCAGAAAAGGCCATTTGTCCACTAGCATTTTTATTAAACCATCCCATAGCCCATTGTATATTCCCTCCCAATCCAAGGATCCGTATAAATATAGAATTGCAGCTTTCCGAGCTTTAATAAGAAGGGCATTTTTGTATTGTGACAGAATACAAGACAGGAGTAAAGAAATAGAATAATGAGCATGGCCCAGACCCTAGGTTATTGAAAAAGTGCAATTCTAGGAATAGTTAAGAAGTATGAGGCAAATGTCAAGAAAAGGTCATTTAAAAGTGCTCCTACTGGAGTCGTGAAATTTACATATAATGAAAGTATGAATAGCGTTATGAAAGAGGTTGCTGACAGAAAAGGTTCGAAAACGCTTATAAAAAGGGCCCCTAATTTATACAAAATCCTCAAAAATGATAAATATAGTATAAAGTCAGAAGAGAAAGCAGGGGTTTATAGAATTCCTTATGAGAATATGTAATTGGGCATTAAAAAATACTATATTGGAGTAACCACCAGGATTTTGGGACTTAGACTCAAGGAGCATATTTACAATATCAAAAAGGAATCTAATGTAACAAATTTGTCCCAAATGGTGCAAGCACAAGGATCTGTAGTCAAATGAAATGAGGCAGCCATCATCGAACCTTTATCTTCCCCATCTTTGGCATTGACAGCTGAAAAGATGCAGATTTATAGGAGTAAACTACAGGCAGGCTGTTTGAATGCAAGGAATACCATAAGTCTTCCCTCTGCATGGAAGTTTATAGTTAAAAAATTTACTAAGAGCTCTAATTAGTTAAAATTGTAATTTTATTGGATGTGTTAATAATTATATTTCTTAATACTTCTATGTACATATTTTATATTTTTATGTTACTCCATTGGTTATTTAATATTTTAATTTTATTTTATGTTATTCCGTTGCTTATTTAATTTTTAATTTTGTAATCCATTAATGGAATTCTTTAATTCAAATTTTGTTCTCAACCTGAGGATGGCCTGTAAATCAGGCTGAAAACATTTGTTTTGAAATAAATATATTTATCGGCAAAAATAAGAAGTTATTTATATATTTGGTGATTTGCTGAGTACTTTATGATGACAGTTTAAATGTTTATTGTTTTTTTGGAAACCCCATAAAGTGAAGGTTAGATAAGAATTTATTTACTTTCTTAACTGAAAATAAAATTAAATTTAAATTTTCTGTTGCTTATTTAATTTTTAATTTTGAATTTTGTATTCTATTGGTGGAATGCTTTAATTCAAATTTCGTTCTCAACCTGAGGATGACCTGTAAATCAGGCTGAAAACATTTGTTTTGGAAATAAATATATTTCTCGGCAAAGATAAAGTGTTATTTATATGTTTACATATGATCTGGTGAGCATCAGGGCCACACATCTTTTGAAATAATGCAAAGATATGATTATGAAAAATGTACAGTGACTTTCTGAACACCCTGTATTTGGAACCAAATATATTTTTCTGAATTTTTTTTCTTTCAAAGATTTGATTGCTTCACTAGAATTTTAATTTATGAACATATTTTCATGTTGAAAATATGTTCATAAATTGAACTGAATAATTGAAAATAATTGAACTGAATAATTTCTTAAATAACATATGCGTGACAAATATAAATTCAGAATAATCTGTAATATTGCTCTTAATTTAAATTTGAAAATTTGAAAAATTAAATAATTGCTATTTGAGGAAAAGTTTGAAGATTTTGTTATATTTTAATTGTATTAAGTTTGAATTCTTAATTCTACCTGAAAATATAAAAAAATAATTTATGAATAGACAATTGGCACTTGAGAATGATAATCATAGATTGTTCTGTTTATGCTGTATTGAAAACAGAATTGAAAATTGTTGCTTTTTTGATACATAGAAACAATACATTTATAAGATTTATTACTACTCAATACAGTTTGTTTCATTTAACATTTCAATAAATTTTTAAAAATATAATAGAACTGTACAAAATTATACTGTTTTTCATTGGGAAAAATTTTTAAGAGTAATTTAAGATATTATTTTGTATTTATTATTTTCCTATTGTAAATGTTTTCAGCAATTTAAGTTATGAACATATATTTTCTGAATATATTGTGTAGTTTATAGTTCCTGTTGTAAAAACATAATCTGAATTCATTCTATATCTGTTATAAAATTTTATTTGAATCAATGTTTTAAATTTCTAAAATGAAATGTAAAGTAGTAAATATTCTGATGAAATAATATGTAATCCTATTATGTATATAATAACAACATATTATATAAATATTAAAATGTACTTTTTTTTTGACCAAATTACAGAATTTTTTAGAATAAAAATTGTACGTAATGAGTGAAAAGATTGTGACTATATGACTAGAATATTCAAAAAGTTATATCATGATATCTGAAATATCATGGATGAGTCAATATTTCTTAAATAAAGTCCTGTATCATGTCTAAAGATTCGGAAACTAAAGAGTTTTTCTGTAGTCTTTCTCTGTTCTATTACATCTTATTCTTTCCAAATAATTTATTCATCTATATCTATATATATATATATAAATGGACGTGTATGTCCCTATATTTCACTTTTCAGCCAAAACTACACATTGCACATGAATGGTGTTTGTATGTGGTAGTAGCACCAAGTCTTCATTCGTGCACTACGGTGGTTGCGTCTCGATAGCTATAAGGGTGCGGGAGATATGGGCTTGAAAGTGGTTGAAAGTGGAAGATTTTCTATTTCGATTCTAAAAATATTTGAATTCGTATTCGAATTTAAATTCGAATTGGTTCGATTATAGAACGATTGTAAATGTTCCAGAAAACTGATCAAATTGAAAATAGTTCGTTTAACTGGACGTAAAAATTCTCTAATTAGTCTGGAAACGGGGGACCTAATTCTGTGAAAACAGGTAAGATTGGCTATAATGTAATTATCTTAATCTTCACTATTGTTACTTTTTGCCCACAAATAAAAACCCAGCAAAGCAGGTCCTTGCAGCTAGTTTTATATAAAAATGATGTAATTACATCATTGTAAATGATTTCAAGTTGTCTTTTTGTTTGAATAGTTAGTCTGTTAAAATCAGGGCTGTGGAGTCGGAGTCGTGGAGTTTTGGTGTTTTAGCTGGAGTCAGTCATCAAAAAATCCACCGACTCCTTTTTACTTACCAACTTGTTATGTATATAAAATGGAAAAGTATTGGAATCATGCCAAATTTGACCCAAGTTTTTTTTGCAAATACAGTATACACATTTGGAGACTTCCTGAACCCCTCAAAAAAGTCAATAAAAGGGAAAAAATTGTGTGTGTGTGTTGGCATCTAATTTGTTTAATTTCTTTATTTTCTGTTCTGAGATATTAAACAATATCTCAGAATGGGTAAAGTTTAAGAAACGAAATGTGGCACTGTAGCTTGCGTATAAAGGGGCATTAATACTATTTTGGTTCTTAATTAAAGGTCGACAGGGTGAAGACATAAAAGTGGTCATGTGTCATATCTCTTAATGAACATTTTACTCGTTATTAGCGTTCAAAATTTAAAAAAATAAAATAAAACTCATCTCTACCCTCAAAGTAAGCTTTTTTTGTCATTTTATAATAGTACAGTAAAACCCATTAAGATGTTCTCGCCTAAGATGTTAGAACATATATGGGGACGCGATTTAGTTCAACCACTTTGACACTTAATAACTAATTCCTGTGTTAAACCATCTGACTCCGATTCTGACCACTTTGACCACAGAAATTATTAGGCTTCAAACAGGGAGAACAAAATCATGCCCCCCCACACAGTCTAACATCACATAAGTTTTAATCACTTCCTGATTCATCAGTTGAAGTACTGACATTATATTTGGGGAAGAAATGTAACCTTTACATTTTCCATTGGAGGAATGATGTTGAGTGCTGTACAGTTGTCAATAAACAACAGAATTTATTTTGTTTTCCAAATTTTTCATCAATTTTTAAAAGCATCATTCAAGAATTTTACTCGTCATCCATGCTTTTGTATTTCATTGATACTCCACTGGCTTAGTTTTAGCATTTTTGAAGCATTGTGGATTGACTGACTTTCCAATCATCAACAAAGATAATTTTTTAGACCAATCCATGTTTGTTCCAACTAAAAGCATTCTTTTCCTTGCTATGCATACTGCCACTGCAACACTTATGTTTGAAAGCCAATGTTTTGTCTGGGGTACATTTATAAAACAGTACAGTTTCATCAACATTAATTTAAAATGTCTTTAGTGTCTCTATCTTGAATTATTTCTGCCAAAGCATTTTTTCATCTATCAGCCATCTGTAGATCAACAGCTCTACTTTCTTCACAAACAGTTTGAAATAAATAGCATTTCTTTCCTTAAATTCATAAAGCCAACCAGCTGGCTTTAAAACCACTCTTTTCTAGGCCACAAGCAAATTCTTCAACTTTAGCTCTAACGAGGGATCTAACTATTAGAATGTTTTATCTCATGCTTGTTTAAATCATTTTAATATGCACTCATCAACAACCATGTTTTCTGCTTCTCTTACTCTCTACCTATCTTTTCTTCTGTTTAGTCACACTGTTCAAAATTTATCTTTATTTTTTAGGTAGGTGGACAATGTATTTGGTGGAATTCCAAAGTCTTCTGCAATTTCAGATTTTTAAAAATTCTTTTTCCATTTTATGTGTAACTGCCACTTTTTCAACAAAAGTTAATGTTTTGTATTGCATGTGCTTTGTTTTTGGCAAAGATGATAGTAAAACATGCAGTATCCAATGAAAATTACAAAGTAAAACTCACAGTAGCAGTGATACTTTTCACTTTTGTTATATACAATGAAATAGCTCACTAATACTGTATACAGAAATCATAAAAAAAAAGGGAAAAAGATTGCAGCAGTAACTAACTCCTTCCCATGAATATAAAGGTAGACTGATCAGTAAGGTCCGGATTTTTTGAGTGCTGCACACACTTGGTTTTTGAAAGGGGCAGAGTGTAAAAAGACAAACTATGTCGGTTTTAGTGTAGTAGGTCCACTCATTACCAAATCGTTTAGCACCCAAATGCACCCAAAATGGTGACTGCCACCCAAACTACATATTTTCCACCCAGCTTCCCTTTTTTTTACATTTTCAAAGAATATGTTGACAAGTATCTCTTTTTTTTTTTTTATATTTTCCAGAAAATATTTAATGTTTCACATGAATTGAACAACAATGCTAAATATTATACCAATTAGTAGTAATTTGCCAAACTAGCTATTTAGATAATGATTGAGAACAGTTGATACAAAGTTGTCTGGCATTAATTTGTTTTAATAGTTATCTTACACATACTGATTCCATATATAAATATATTTTATCAAAAGTATTTAATATTACATAGTTTGATTTGCTTTGATTGATAAGTGTATTATTGTAGGAAAAACTTGAAATCAAGTGTAACTTCTATTATTAAGTTAACAAGTTAGATAATATATTTTACTTAAATCTTACTCTGTTTAAATTAAAATTATCTTACAAATATGTTCTAAATAATAAACAAATTTTGTTTTAAAGTTTTGAAATTGAAAAATGCCAATACAGTAATCAAATCTTTTAGAAAAACAAATAAATCAAAATTTTAGAAATTATTGAGATTGTTATTTCTAAATTAAATAATAAGTAAGATAGGATTCACACAAAAATAAATTTATCTTTTATATTATTTATCCATTGATATTAATTTCTTTTGTTATATTTTAGCTGTAATATATATCATTCAATTACAATAATTAAACTTAATCAGAAATTAAAATTAATTCTATAAGTAAATAAAAACTTTTATAAGTATGACATGTATAAAATACAAATTTATAATTACACTACACCTATGCATGTAGTGCACTATTAATAGTAAGCAGAATTTTATTTATTTAATTAAATTTTTACTGCAGGAGATTAATTATTAAATATTACAAAAAGTTATCAAGGCTAAGAAAAATTTTTTACTCAAATAAATAAAATGTGATACAAGGTATTCATTTCATTATTTCAATATTTTAAAAATATTTTGA
Organism: Centruroides sculpturatus; assembly: GCF_000671375.1. Lineage (NCBI taxonomy): Eukaryota > Metazoa > Arthropoda > Arachnida > Scorpiones > Buthidae > Centruroides > Centruroides sculpturatus. The sequence goes on along the minus strand of NW_019384756.1, from coordinate 323,985 downwards.
GTAGAAAGATTTTTTTTGCTTGTTTAAAAGGTTTTGTATCTGTTTTAATAATATAATTTTAAATAATGATCGTTGGACCATGGAAATTACATATACATTAATAAAACTATCTGCAAGATTTGACAAGCAGATAATTGATGTAAATTTATTAAATATATTACATTTGAGGAAGTGTTAGGTAGAGATTTGGTTATAAACATGCACTAAACCATAGCCCTATTTTTAAATAACCAAATATATCTAAAAGTCAGATTATTCTTATGCTAAAATTAAGCTATTATTAATTAATAACAAAATTTTTGGCCTAGAAGTAGGCAATTAAGCTGCAATATCTTTAGACTAACTTTCTGTAATTAATCCAGCATATAGATATGTTTGAAAACTATTTATAGAATACATTTGAAAAGAAAACTATAGATATAAGAAAAGATTTCTTTAAAACCATATATGTATAAAAAGCATACTACGTATTAAATAAAAGATATTTATTAATTATATTTATCGTATCTTCTATAGATATTCATTTTTATCAAATATTTTCAGCAAAGAATTGTATTGTAAGGATAGAAAATAACTGTTTCTAAAATTTTTTACTATGGATGTTTTCCTTAGGTGTTTTTCTTTTGACTGTCATTTAAATTGTCATAATTTTTTACTTGGAACAATGTTTTTACATCTCAGATGTTTTTGCTTGAATAATTACATTCATCTGTAATTTTTCTCTAATAAATTAACCTATCATTTATCATTATTTTTTTTATTTGAGAACTTATTGCTTTCTGCTATTAATTGTAAAACAACTAAATATTATTTTTTAGACAAAATTTCATATAACAATAAATAATCATTACTAAACATATTGCAAAACTGCTATGTCATTTGAAAATTATTAAGTTGTGATTCACAAACTTTGGAAATATTTTATAAGATTAATTAAAAGTGAAGTTTAGAAAATGTATTCTAATATCTATATTATAAAAACTGTTTACTTTAACATAACCATTACTGACTAATGAAAGGCTTACTAAGTTTAAGATTCTTATATAAAGTTACTTTGTCCAAAACAAATAACACTTGATTAAAAAATTAAAATTTCTAACTAGGAACATAAATTTATTGTTCTGATAAATATTATATACTGAAAAAATATTTTAAGCAGGATAAATCAAACACTCCAAAAACCTTAATATATGATAGTGAAGAATTTTAATTAAACATGTTAAAATTAATGATCAAAACCACAGATCTTAGGTGTAGTTCAAAAACATTTGTCTTTAACATATTTAAGTAAAATTCTTCACTGACTTTATATTAAGGTTTTCAGAATGTTTGATTCATATATGTGATCAGTGTTGTGAAGAAAATTTTGAGCAGATAACAAAAATCTAGATAATTTATTTTTAATAACTATAATTTTATACTCATTTTAAGAAGAAACTTCAAATTATAGAAGTAGACACATATCAGATTTATAAATGTTAAATATACATGAGTAAGAAGCAGAATATTTTTTATGTAGTTATTATAGAAGAAAAAGTTTGTTTTGCATCAGTAACTTTATCCTATTTTAAGTATATATTGCAGGTCATGCACTGCTGTTTCCAGGTGTAGTGTTAATATACTTACTAAAAAATTAAGTACAGTAGAACCTCGATTATCCAGACTAATTGGGGATGAAGGTAGTCCGGATAAGGAAAAATCCGGATAATCGAAACAAATACTTTAATTTGTCTTTTAATGATAATACAACACGTTTTCTTTTCGGTGACATATCGGTAATATTAAAAGTAAATACTGTATTTAAATCGTGATCAAATTTTCAAGAAACAAACGTTCGTATTGAATTTGGACTACTACTGACCAACGCTAACAGACTACCTATTGTTTAAAAGGCCCGCTGGTAGCGCAAGAAGATGGATTTTATAAAATAAAAAGCAGTTGAAACTGCATTTTTATGAATAAAAATTTGACAAACTATTTATCGTTTTATGACGAGTAAAATTTTTTCGTCGCGTTCGCGGCTTTTAAGTAATGCATAAACCTTCGAGGCGCGAGGCCCTTCGGACCGCGAGGCATAGGCGGTGGCCCACGTCGTCCATGCCTTACGCCGCCCTTGGTCATAGAAATGATGTAATTTGAATATAAATTATTTATAAATACGTATGTCAAGTTATATTTTTATTACTACGTAAAATATATTTAAGAGTTTACGACCACTGTGCTGGGTGAGACGTTGTTGAAACAAAAAAAGTTATGCATTCCATCACGTACATAAACAGTGTCGTAATTCGCCAAGTGCAAATCAGCAAATTCGTAAAATTTTTGTTTATTTTGAACAATCCGGATAATCGAAAATCCGGATAATGGAGGTCCGGATAATCGAGGTTCTACTGTATTATTTATTTATTGACAAAATGCTATTCTTCAAGGAACGATAACATATTAATTTATTAATGTAAAATAAATAAAAAATTACTATTAGATATAAGTACAGATTATGTTAGAAATAGTAAATATAATTTATGAAAGTTTGGAATAAAACAAATTTACATTGATAATTTTCTACATTAATTTTTGAGACAGTGCACTAAAATGTTTGATGGAATTTATTTTTTCTTTACATTTCTAACAGTAAAAGTGAGTAATCTCTTCTAAACACACTGTAAAATACGACTTACTTCTGCTTTAACCAAATCAGTGCTTATTTCCAAATATTTTCACAAACGTTTTCAAACTTAGTTCTTCTTCAGATGAAAAAATCGGGTAGAATCGATGTTATTCGAAAATCCAAACGTAATGTTCTAAGGAAACTCGTGCGATCCTCGTATTAAACTTGCGCATGCTCTGTAGATAGAAGGATCGTTTTTGGCTACTCAAGATTACTTACTACTTATTACATACAAAAGATATGTGGATGATATAATCATATTATGGAAATCTAAACCTGACATAATGGCAGTCATAGCGGCATTTAATAATAACACGTATGGATTAACTGTGGGCCTCGAACAGGAGAGCGATAAACAAATTCATTTTCTCGACATGAACATCATAGTTAAAGGAAAGTCTATCAACACAGAGGTATACAGAAAGCCTCAGGTAGATCAATTGTATATCCCTGCGCATTCATGTGACCCATGGCAGTATAAGATAGCAGCCTTTAATAACTTGGTGAATAGAGCATACACCCACTCATCGACAACGTGGGCACTGGATACAGAGATCAACACCATTAATACCATGGCCAAAAGACATGGATATAATAGTAGGATAGCCATGAGGATCGAAAAAAGGATGCTTTCACGAAGAACAGATATAACAGAACCGCAAGGGCAGCAAAGTAACAATCTGAAAGACAGAATCCTAATCACGTACAATCCGTACTTAGAGAAAATCTACAAAGAGATCGCCAAAAGAAAACAAGCCTCCTTAATATTTAGAAGATGTCCCACTATATTTAGAATGCTAAATAATGCAAAAGACATTCCGCACCAAAACAAATTAGCAGGTGTATACAGGATCCCTATAAAAGATCATAGGTGTGGTAAAGACTTAGTATACGTGGGATCCACAAAAAGATCGTTGGAGGTGAGGATCAAAGAACACAAAGCAGACATCCTACATAAAAGATATAATACGGCATTAGCGCAATATGCCACGGACCCTGACATACAAGCTGTATTTGACGAGGCAAAAATAATTTACACCACACAGCTAATACACCATTTGCGCTGGATGGAAGCGATATATATCTATAAAACAGCAAGAGAAGANTTGTCTTGCCTTTTGGATATCATCACCAATTTTAGAAGTTTCGATATCATTACAATCACTATCATCTCCTGAATTATTGTGATCATTTGTATGTCTATGGGTTAAATCAGTTTCAATAAGTTTTTGAACGTCATCTTCATCTTGAATATCCTTTATTATTTCTGGTGGTAGTGATGTCGTTGAAAGACCAACTCTGGGTTCAACTCCAAACATAGCTTTGTAAGGCGATTGTTTTATGCCCGAATGATAGGCCCTATTTTTCATAAATTGTACATATCTCAATCCTTCTGACCATTTAGTCGAGTGATTATCTTTTAGCCAACAACTGATCATGTTCTCGACGTCTTGGTTGGCTCTCTCGACAGAGCCCTGACTTTGGCTGTGCCGTGGTTTTCCATGCACTAGCTTAAGTTCTGGCCAAAGACTCGTCATTTCACATATAATACGATTGACGAATTCTCTTCCATTGTCTGACTGCAAAATACACGGGACACCTATTGTCAAAAATATATCATTCAAATGGTAGGCTACTTCTTCAGCTCGTTTAGATTCCAAAGCACGAAGCAAAATAAACTTGGTCAAGTGGTCTTGGTAGACCATGATAAATTTAAACTTTCCATCAGGTTGAGTCTGAAAATCAATGAGATCCACTTGGCACCTACTGTTCATTTCAGAATGTAAAATTGGCTTAGAAACTAAACCTCTTTTTTTTTTTTTTTTTTTTTTTTGATAAGGTAAGGACAGTTTAAGTAAATAAATCAAGATATTTTTGAAAAGTTTAATTTTATTAATAATTTATGTCAATAAAATGTTTCAAAAGAATTATTAATATAATGGACATGAAATCATATCCTTTTTTTCATAAAAATAATGAACAGAAAGCTAATTTATAGCTATTTAAAATTATAATGGATCATATGTATTTCCATTAATTTTGTTACTACTTAATTTGTTAGGTTAGATTTGCTTTTTTCAAAATAGAATTTTTTTTTCAAGTTAAAAGGAAAGATTTAAAATAATTACTCAGATGTATTTACTTTGATTTCCTTCTCTTAAAACTTGCATTTTCTTCTTATCTTTTCATTTTCTGAGAATAATTTTGTGATCTTTCTTCCTTAAATAAAATAGTAGAATTTAGAATATGCTACATAAAATCTCAATACAAAGAAGTGTTAATTGGAATATGCTTATGATACAGAAGAATGGTTACTTATGTAATTATCAATTAAAAAAAATAAATAAATAAAAATAGCAAATATTTACAAATCATGATTTTATTTTAAATATTTAAAAATGTATCGGCTAATTAAAGTAAAGTAAAAGATAACAATGTTACTGTTGTATTTGTGTTAGCTTTATTTTTAGAAGAAATATGTTCAGTGAAATTAAACAAGAATTATTGTAGAAATCCAGACTGAGATTGGCTGGACATATATAAAAAAGGATGGGAAAAAAAACTTAAATTTACACAATTAAGATTACTGGAAATAGAACAAGTTGATAGACAATTATAATTTACACCTTAAAGTCCAGCAATATAAGTTTTTATTAATTAAACAAATATGTTTTCAATCTAATATGAGGTACAAATCAAGTAGGATGACGCTAAAATTAAACCCACCAATGATCTTAATTCTTTTAAATGCTTGGAGGTATTAGATAAATACAATCTAATAGATACAACTATGTTCACTACCATGATGCAGACACTTTAGGAACTGCATGGAAGTCACTTGATATCTAACTTGGTCAAATTTTAAATGTATAACTAAAAGTTATCAATTTAATATTTATTGGTGATTATTTTTACTTTTAGTTTTTTAAATTTTTTTACTTTGGATTAAAATTTTATATATTCTGTTTTGTATTTTAATTCATTTATTCATTTATTTTATTCAAATTTTACTTGTTCATTAAATGTTAGGTCTTCTTCAGTTGTCAAATACATATTGCATTAGATCAAAATGTTTTTGTTTATTAAGAACTTATATTGCTAGAGTTTCTTTAAGGTGTGAATTTATTTTAATTTTCTTGATATTTCCTCCAGTTTTACATTGAAACTGCTATTTTTATTTTTATTTTCTAGCCAGCACTAGACCTATTAGCTACAGTTTAAGTGTAAAAATGAATAATTTTAGCCTAAATTTACATGATGAAAGTGGAAGCATGTATTTATATATATATGTTTATTGCATATGGGCACTACTGACTAAACTGAGGGATCTTAGTCACTTCATAGTCAGCCATAGCTACAGGCCTGCATATATAAAATGAAAAATATGACAACACCCAGTGTTTTAATAATATTTGCTATTATTAAAATGTTATAANCTTTAATATTTATAGTTACATTGAGTTTAAAATATATTAATGTTTGTGCATACATAAATATGTATCTGTAAACACATGGTACCTATGTGATACATATATCAATGCATATCTGTGCAGTTTTATGTGGGACTGGAATATTCTTATAGTTTGGAACACTATGCTGGTGGTAAATTGTCACTTTCTGATAAGCTACTACCCGTGTAGCTTACATAGACAACTTCAAGCTATTGCTACTGTTTTAATTTTGTAATCTAGACAAAATACATGTGCTTTTTTTCTTTTTGTTTTAATCTAGACAAGTCAGAAGATAAGAATTAGAATGAAAGGATGTATATTAATTTCTCCTTTGTTAAAATCAAATGAGAAACTAATACTTTATTTACTTATAAGAAATATAAATTATCTAGATCATTTTTTAACATGATAGCTGATAAATTTTAATGTAATAGAAATTCAAATTTCTATAGTAGGAACAATATGTAGTAGCAACTTCAAAATTACTTATGATAGGAATTAATTTAGTTTTGAAAATTTGGATAAAAGAAAGAAGGAAAGTTTCTTTTTAGAAAGAAACTAAAATATTTATTTAGTTTCAATTGTGTTAACTTCATTTACAAATTTATTTGGAATTTTATACATTTCATTAACAAACATTGATTTTTAAATTTACATTTTATATTTAGTAAAAATACATTTTGGATATATTGCTTTTTCTCTTCATACATAAAAAACATTATTGCTTTTTGACTGATGATAATTTAGATTCTATAGTATATAATGATACCATTCATTAATGATTAAAGTAGTAGTAATTTTTTGCTGAAATAAAGTAAACAAACATTTACCTTTAACAAATTGTTTCTGTTATAGATTACTGATGTTAAAAACTTTAGCATAAGGACCCTCTGCACAATTTATTATTCTAGCCTCTGAAGATATTTAAAGCATCAATTTATAAATGATCAAAAATGTTGTCAGAATTTTGTAAATTCTATAATAGCCTAATATGTTAATTCAAGTTAAAGAAAGAATACTCCTTATATTTTTTACAGATAGCAGTGTATTTAAATTGATAAAACATTCTTCAGACAATATTTTTTTTATGTAGGTTAATTGGAATATACAAAATTGTTTGTGGTCTGTCAATCAAAAAGTTTGAGCACTGCTGCTATCCACAAGTTTCCAGAACGTGTTTTTGAATTCTACCACAAAAGGATGTATTTTGTGGCAGCTATACTGTTAAGCATTTCTTGGTAATCAAAGGCCTTACTTTCAAAATAAGATATTATTATATAGCTGGATATTCCAAAGGTGGCCATTCTCTCATGTTATTCCACAATTTTATAGTACTAATTACAGAAAATGACTGTCCATCTGGAAATAAATTAGAAAATACAAGTTTATAGAAGAAACTGTACAAAAATCTGAAAATTTTTGCATTTAACTTAATTCTATGACATTCTGTGAATATTTTGGACCACTTTATGAATTATATAGCAATATAAATATTTCCTGGCAGATAATAACAATGGAATATTAGTTAAATTTTAGAAGAAAATTTTGCCAATTATTTTCTAGAAATAAAAAATGAAAAGAAAAATGAAATAGGATTTAAGTTTCCTTAAATTTATTTTAAATTTTTATCCGTTTTAAGATATTTTCCCATCAATCATGTAGCACTTTTACTTTCCTGGCTGTTATGTATACGTAACAGAGGAAAGTAATGGAATTGTGTCAGATTTGACCCTCAGAATTTTTTTGCAAATCTCCACATTTTGATATCCCTGAACCCCAAAAAAGTAAAAAAAAAAAAAAAAGACAAAAAATTCTGTGTGCATGTGTTAGTGTTTATTTGGCTTAATATCTCAAGACAGGGTGAAGATAATGAAACAAAATTTGGCACAGTAGCTTGTATATAAAGGGCATTGATGCTATTAAATTTTGGTTGTGAAAGGTCACGGAGATAGAGGGTGGTCACGTGATATATCTCATGAGGGTGACCCCCTCATGAGATATATTAAAGATTTTACTTGTTAACGTTTACAGTGTTTTATAAAACTCTTTTCTACCTTCAAAATTAACTATTTTACTGTTTTATCATTAATAATATAAAAAATTTTTATGGCAAAACTTTATAACAGATGGCACTACACACAAATTTATCTGTACTAATATATACAGTAAAGCAAGAGTGATTGTTTGATTGTTCGTTTGCTAGACATAAGCTTGGAATCTACAGGATCGATTTTTTATAGTTTTTTCTCCATTAGAAAGCTTACGTTATCCAGATAAACAAATTTCTATATTAATTAAGAATAGAAAATGCACGAAAACATTTTTTTTTACCGCGGCTTGTCTGGCATCCTAGTTTGCCAATCCCTTTCGAAACAAGCTGTGTTTTTGTATATCTTATATTTTCGGTTTCAGTTTTAATTCGTGCAGTTTGGGTACTTTAGTATATGCGTTGTTTATATTGCTTGGTCGTTAGTTTCTTATGGTAGTAGTGAAATGTTATCTGAAACTTTTAATTATAAGGAGAAAGAAAATTCCTATCAGTACTTCGTCTCTTCAAATAGTGCTCGAGATGTTCCAAATGTACAGTATCTTCCAAATACATCTCCACACTCAACTCGTTTGGAATACACAGTTTATTCACAAAAATACAATTTATTACTACACTACTCTGTAACGATTTATACACTAACAATCAAGGGTAAGTTGGAATAATCGGGATCCTAATGCCTCTGATCATCCTTTTACNATTTTTTTTCTTTACTGTTTTCTGAAGCTTATTAACTATTGATGAAATGAACTTTAATTTTCTAATGTTCAGTTCTTTATTGTGATGTTGTCACAATGTTGGGCTGAAATTTTTAATCATAATTTTGGACTGCAATTTGAAAAAATTATAGACCTTGTCATCCATCCAACCATCTATCTTTCCTTAATCTTGCGAACGGAGTTAGATAGATGAAAGTCGAGACCAGTTATGGAAAGCTTAAGGTTAGGTGACCTTGATTAACTATATGGGGACAGTAGAACCAAACTGATCCAGGTGACATTTTTCCTTTATTACAGATTTTCACATTGATACATGGGAGAAAATGTAAATTTGCATGCCACATTGATCCAAGTGCAAAAACCACCATCTTCTGTAACAATGTCCCATCAAAGTGATCCAGGCGATTTGTTCAATGCAGAAACCAAAATATTAGTATCTTTCAATAAAAAGATTTCAATAAAACATTATTTTTTTATTTATTCTAACATATCAGTCAATATTTCATTAATGATTAAACCATAAAAAATGGCCTGTTTCCTTAAAACAAACACAAATGTGTTTCCCTTGTTTTCTTGAAATGATGAGAATGCCACTTGGATCAGTATGGTTCTACCGTCGCCATATATGATCTTCCAGTGCAAACTGGAAATCACATTATTTCAATTAAAAAATTATTTCTTGAAAGGAGTTAGTTTGATGACCAGCATGACTCTATTGCTAATAGGAAAAGTATAATATATGGGGGCAAAACACTACTACAGGGGTTACTCTGCATAGTGCCAAAATCTTTGCTTTATGATATTTTTATAAAGTGGTGATAAAAATATAATACTGGTGATAGCAAGTGGCAATAAAAACCCTAGACTACTTGTTTTGACATTCAGCATGAAATTGAATCACAAATCACACTTCAGAAAAACTGCTCCTGTCTAGCACCTGTTCATCCCACACCTAGAGATTTCATGACGTTATGCGGCAAGTTTGAGCAGAAAAGTAAGAAGTGACGTTGAGAACTAAAGACAGTTTTGTTCAATGCTGTCCAGTGTTTGCAGACTGAGGATTTTTTTATCAACTGACACAGAAAATATAAGAAATTTTTCGGGGTGACTTTTTTCAGTAGGCTAAAACAAAAATTTTGACATGACAGAATCTATGAAATACTGTTTAGACATTATGATCAAATATGTTCTTCAGAATTATTTATTTAAAAATTATTAAAAAATGACTTCTATTGCTAAAAAGCATAGAGCCAGACGTTTGGGTCTTCAATTTGAACAAAATTTGGTGAGCATTTTGCCTTAAACACAAACAGCTCCTTGTCCAAGTAATTGAACCCACTTCTAAAGTGTTTCCCAAAAATGTATCTCCTGAAATTTTAGTGTTTATCTTGAAAGTCTTTGAAAATTTCATGTCTCTGAGTGGCAATTGCTGAGTGGGTTTAGCAAAAGTATACATACAGTTCAACATCTCAAATATCTTAGTGTCTTCAGCGGTAATAACTGACAGATCAAAGCCCCAGCAATCCTGCAGGAAGTAATCTGGTGTTACAGGGTGCAAAAAAGGGCATCTATCTGATGAAGAGATACTGTCATCAGAACCTAATGAATTATAATATATGACAAACTAGTAGATATTTACATTCCAAACCCCAAAACAGGATGGCAACAATCTAGCACTCAAACAACAACATAATCAAAACCATTTCAAAACTGAAAGTAAGCAACAATGCCAAAACAGTTGTCTGGAGAATCCATCATCCTTTCTACAAATGCTTGGAAAAAAACAAACAATTAATTTCCACAGATAACTGTCCCATATGCCAAACCACAGAATCTGTAGAGCATGCCTTTTTCCAATGCACCCATACAAAAAAGATATGGGAATTCTTGGAAAAATTCAGGAATATCAAAAAACAAACATAAACTCCAATGGCTTCATAACATGCAAAATAAAGAAGTAAATTATGCTATCTTAATAACAGCATTCAAAACTATTTGGAAAATCAGAAACACTGCATATTTCCACAATATCAACGAAACAACAACAACTGAAAATTTAAGTGTCATCTACAGCTACTACTAGAAAGCATAAACAAAAGTAGCCCAAATCAAAGAAGTAAAATCACTGAAAAATTGAAAACAAAAGGAATTATACAAATCTCTGAAACCAATCACAAACTAATAATCTACAAACTGTAAAAGACTGATTGTTGGAATGCAACTAACTCAACTATACAGTATATTTTTTTCTTTAATTCAATGAAACAAAAATTTTAATGCCGTTTCGAAATGTATGCAGTCATTTGCACTGCAAAAACGATATGTCTCACTTCCTGAACTGCAAGAATATGTATAAAACTATTCTGTAAATAAATGTAAATATTTCAAAAGAAAAAATGAAAAAGGCAATAACTGAGTGGATAAGATGCTAAGCATTAGCACTAGACAATATAGGTTCAAACCTTTGATTTTAGTTTTTTTTAACCTTATTATTTTACCATATTATTAGCTTTATTATTACTATTATTATTCCTCATGTTTAAAGCTTATCATAATTAGTAATTTCTTGTTTTATAAGCTTTAAACGTGAGGAATAATATTAGTAATAATAATGCTAATGATGTGGTAAAATAAAATAACAATGTTACACAAACAAAAATGCAAAACTAAACTAAAATTTTGAACCTACATTATTTAGCTCCAGTGCCTTGCATCCTATCCACTCAATCATCACCATTCAGAAATGTAGAAATGTGAAACTTTCAAATATTTATAAGCTAAACACTAAATTTTCAGAGGTCCATTTTTTGGACAAGGAACTGTTTGTGTTTAAGGCAGTGTGCTCATCAGATTTTGTTTGAATTGAAGACCCAAATATATGATTCTCTCCTTGTATGTGACAGCTTCTTACTTTTGATTTCCAGATGTCAAACTAATAAGGCTACTAGAACCTGCATTAATTAGTAAGTAAAACTAGTGGCGATAAATAAGTTGAGGTGGCAAAAAAAATTTAAAACTGGCAAATGGTTGGTGATATTTTAAAATTTTCCAGAGCAACCCCTCTGCTACTAATTTGAAGTGGAAAGCATATATTTTAAATCAAATAAATTTAAAAAATTATGCTCCTTCATTTTAGGGTAGCTGTATTCTTAAGAGTTTTAACTCTATAATACTTTATCATCAGTATTTCAAACAGCCAAACAAGTATCCATTGGTTTAACAACATAAAATTGATTAACAAATTGTACATTGTTAAATCATTAGATATTTATTTGGTTGTTTGAAATACTACACTTGATGATAAAGGATTATAGAGTTAAAACTTATATTAAAAAAACTCAATTTTAGTTGTGTCTTGCCTCTGTACATTGTATTTTTCCTGTTAACAATAGAGCATGCTGGATATCTAGCTAATTCCATTCTGGAGAAAATTTTTGAATTGAAATAACTTCTGTGAGTTATGGTCCAAACTGGAAGTTCATATATAGTTAATTGGGGCCTCCTGCCTTTAAACTTTCCATATCTGTTCTCAACTTTCATCTATCTAACCCTGTTCTCAAGATTAAGGAAGGACAGATTGACAGACATACACCAATGGAATTTATAGGTCTGCAATTTGAAAATTGCAGTTCAAAAACTTAATAGCCTACAAAAGCTTTTTTAATACTCTTTTTATAATCAATATACAGTAGAGCATCGATTATCTGAATATCGATCAACCGAAACATCGGTTAAACGAAAGCACTCCAGTTGGCAAATTTAAATTTTCGCTAATGCTGTGGCGCTGCAATATTTGGCTATGTCTTGGGCTACTAACTAATATTATTTTTGTTGGTGTGCATGTTTTAGCTGGCAGCACTGGTGCAACCATGAGAGGGTACTTAAGGACATGCCAGGATTTGAACAAATTTCAACATTTGATAGGTTAATATATTTTTTCATACGTAATCAGTTATCCGAAAAATTGATTATCCAAACAACCCCATTCTTGAATTGTTTTGGATAATCAATGCTCTACTGTATTTAATAAATAGAAATTTAAAATTTATTTCTATACATAAATTTTGATTTATGGTACATATTTCCGAACACTTAAATTTCAATTTTCTTCTAAATTTGAAAAGTAGTGAAAATATGATCTGCATTACAGTTTATATTGGGCTTGTATTCATCTTGCTAATTGCTTTTCATCACACCAAAGTATAATGATTTAGCTTTTTAGACATTTAAAATTTTTATGGCTAAAATACTGAAAAAGATATAAATAAGATAGCCATAATTTTCACTTTTATAAATTCTAATTTCATATTGTACCACTTATATATTGAAAAAATTACTTTTACTATTCTCTTATAAATAAAATACTTATACAGGTAACCCCCGTATAACACGGTAGTTACGTTCCAAAAAATTGCCGTGTTATGCGAATCCGTGTTATACGAAACAAAGAACTAATACGAAAAGGAGGGTTAGGTTCCAAAAATTAAAAAACATGCTAGTATATTTTCATAATTAAGATAAATATCTTCATTAAAATTTTTTTAAGTGATACATATTAATATAAATTAAACAATGTTTTCTTAGTCATCACTAAAAACACTATTAATTAACCGAGAGCGTTTTCTTTTTGGCAAGTTATCCTTATCCTCTGAGCATTTTTCTGCATTATCTTCAGATCCATGCTTTACCTTTTGCAAAATGTATGTAATTTTAGATTGCTTGCTTCTAGTTAAAAGGTCTTTATAAATTTCCTTATATGGTGCTAAGCACTTATGAAGAATAAAGCAAGTATGGAATAAGGGAAAAACATTCGGCAACATCAGAAGCAGAAGCGTTGCGATCTGGCAACATTGAAACAAGTTTCGAGAAGGACCACGTGTATCGACAGAAGGCGAGAAGATTTACATACTTAAGTACTAATAGTTTATGAAAATAATAATTTTTGTGAACTATTATTACTTAAGTATGTAAAAATTTATTACATTTCCTGTTGTACGAGGGTTTTACCCAATTCTCGAACCATGTCAGAGCGAATCCGTGCTATAGAAGTGCCGTGTTATACGGGGGTTACCTGTATATTAAAATATAAGTATCATACACTTGTTTTCCAAGTCTTTGCAACATATCTGTAACAAGAAAATCATATTTCTAATTTTGATATTATTTACACATGAATTCACATAATTATCTTTGCAGCAGTAGTGTTTTAATTAATTATAATTATATGATATTTTAATGGTATTTTTAATTCAGTTATATAAAATACATTTTTATGAAATTCATAATTTATTATTTAAACTTTTGGGTAATAAATACCATTTTAAAAATATTAAATTCTGAAGTAATTCTACTTATTTGAATATTTACAATTCTATAATCATTTGTTTTTGTTTTGAATTCCTCATTCCACACTATTCAATGTATTTATAAGCTGAAGGTGACCAGAATAATGGCCTAAAATGTGGATTAAATTTTTCCTTCTAATTTTCACTTACAGATTTTGTTTAATAACTTCACTATAATTTGAATACAGTAGAGTGTCGTTTATCCAAAATGTCAGTTATCCAAAAGAATTCCAGTCAGCAAATTTAAATTTTCACTAGTGCTGTGGTGCTGCAATCTTTGGCTATAGCTTGGGCTACTCCAATATTTTTTTTGTTGGTGTGGGTGTTTTAGCTGGCAGCACTGGCACTTTTCTGTGGTGTTTTTCTGAGGACTGTGTCGTACTGAATCGAATGTTTTTGATACTAGATTAACTTCTAAAGTATAATTTTTTTTGTTTTTATATTTTTCAATATATTGTTTGTAAAAAATAAAGAAATAATTTTTAATGATACAATAGCCATGATTATTATTTAAAAAGTTTACATTAGGCTTAACATTGATGAAAATTCAACGCAAAGCGACACGCAACGGAGAAAAATTTCAACACAAGATAGGTTAATATACTGTATTTTTTTGTACATAATCGGTTATCCGAAAAATAAGTTATCCGAACAACCCCAGTCCCCAATTGATTTTGATAAACGACGCTCTACTGTATTGATAATGTAAAATATTTTTTTTATAATGTATTACAGAAAGATTTTACACTCTTGAAACCGTGTCAGTGATTGTTTTGTCTTTTTTCAAAAAGACAAAACAATCACCAGAATCAACAGAAAGATTTTAACAAATTTATTGTTTAATATTAAGATAAGTTTATTATATTAATAGACAATATCTTGATTAAGATTAGGATACTATTTATAACATAAATTTCTTGATTTAATGAAAATTGATATATATTTATTTTCTTTTGCAGAAACTTTTTAGTGGAAAGAAGATTAATAATGTGGAAATATTCATCATCTTCTGTTTTGTCCTTAGAAAATTTCAATTTTGAATAATTTTCAGATATCCTTTTACAATCATTAATCAACATCTATAAATTATAGTATGGCTGATGTTAAATTTCAACAACAAGAACCTGAAATGAAAGGATGGCTATATAAATGGACTAATTATTTAAAAGGTTATCAAAAGCGATGGTTTGTGCTTTCAAATGGATTGCTGTCTTATTATAGGTAAGTATATATTGCAGAATAGGCATGGTGAGGCAATAACTAGTGTGATCTTAACAGTTTACTTAATTCAAGAAATAAGAGATATTCAATATCCTATTTCTTTGAGGTTGTATATTGGCAAATGGTATGTATTTAATAAAAAGTAATTTGATCTTGAGTGGACATACAAAGATGGCCACCTTTACTTTTTAAAATGAATGTGTGTGTATATTTAATTTTTGATAATACTACTAAGGGGAATACAGCAATCTGGGATACAAGAGCATTCAAAATTATTAAAGCTTTTCAGTCAACAAAAATACAGAACTTTAGAACATATTGAAATATGCCGTAATAATTTTTTGTTGCATGTTTTTCAGTGGTGTGCCGTGACATTTGATGATAGGGAAGCTGTGTTTCTGTAAGAAGCTGACTTCCAGGGGCAACCAGTTAATTCTTTAAATGTATTTTTAATAGATTATTTATCTGACGTAATTAATAAATAGTTATTAATAAAGTTCAAGATAATTACCTCTGTTATTAGATTTGATAGATTCCCTATGCCCTCTAAATGCCGATTCTTGCTTTGATAAAAACATATAACATTTATTAATTTAAATATATCTATTAGCTGTAACTATCTCGTTATAATTTTCAATATTTATTTTATATTATTTACTAATGTTAAATTCTATTCCTCTTTGATTTCCAAATTGCTTCAAATACGAAAGAATCGACGATTTTTCGTGTCTTTTGCCAGCTAAATTGTCAAAG